>NC_092859.1:152057616-152093965 GCF_032062135.1 Pyxicephalus adspersus
AAAACAATGCCATATCCCCCTAAAACAACATAGAACAGAACAGAGTACTAGTTTAACCTAGTATGGAATTACTGGCAAGTAAATCCCTTAAAAAACAATATTTGTATTTAGTGTACAATACCAAAATTAAACATTATGCACATGTGCATTGATAAAAGCATAGGGTCCAAGCAAAAGACCTCAGATACATCACAGATCATAATAAATAAAATACTAATAAACATTGTAGTAAGCCTCAATGCATTTCGGGGATGCAACCGCTTCTTCAGGGGATTTTTAATAGTAGCATAACATATGCAAGTACAAATATCCAGAAACTGGTTTCAGCAAAATGTGAAGGAAAAAACAAGAAATACATATTTGATTATATACATATAACATAATATTATCATACATATTCCATATCATACGTATTCCACTGCGCACTCATTCATTCTTTAAAAAGAAGGCTGTTACATTTAAAAAAAATAAGAATGTTTTATATAAAAATTTTATATAAAATGGTTTATGCAAAGTAAAAATGCTTTTAACCGCTTTAAGTGCTAAAGAAGTGCTTTAGTATTATGCAAAACATAAGGGGGCAAAATTAAAAGAAGATAAAGAATTAGAAGTAAAAAAAGAAAATAAATTCCTTGCATCTTACACCTCTTCCAGAATCTCCACCCAAAAAAGTCATCAACAATAAGATTTTAAATTATAGAACGTGTGAACATATTTTTCTATAGTTCCATTATTACAGTTATTGTTTTTCTCGTTGTAGTTATTATTATTGCAGCTCATATTATTTAACAAAATACAGGTTTGATTTTTTATCTGGTATTTCTAGTACCACATTGTGTTGATGACAAAGTTCAGGAAAATGCTGTGGAATTACTCACGCTTAGTATTTTAATTGCATTAATTATATAAAGAATGGCACAAATCTGACATGACGATTCATTATGGAGAGCTTTGTGATATAATGAATATACATGTAACACGGGATGTCTGAGTCATTTGTCAAACCTTGACTTATAAATAATGAAATGTTAAGTATACATAGTATGGATGAGCCTACACCATATTCCTGTGTGTTGATAGGTGTAGACTGAATATTGCAAAAATAAGTGACATGTTATGAGTATATGTTCCTACATGCAGTTATATGGATTCTCACCAAAGAAGCAACACAAAAACTAAACTATAATATATTAAAATACACAAAAAAAATATTATTCACATTTCCTAGTCTGTGAGGTCTTCTGGGCACGGTCCTCTCTTCCTCCTTTGTCACTGTCTGTATCTGTCTGTCATTTGCAACCCCTATTTATTGTACAGTGCTGAGTAAAATGTTGGCGCTTTATAAATCCTGTTTAATAATAATAATTGAAACCTGTAAATAAGCTTCATGGGGTTTCTCCATATGATTCCTTCCCCATCTCTCTTTCCCATTCCCGTGGATTATCCTAAAACCTTTTTAAACATTTTTTAGATCATAATATTGTCTCAGGGGACTTCTAAGGACTGTTTAATTTTCTTTTTTTTTTGGCTAAACAAAGATGACCCAATGCCTCATTTTAATGCATATCTCTTATATACATTCAGCAATTCTTATAACAAGTGTCCAAAAAATAAAACATTAAGGGGTCTGTTTTTAAAGCAGTGGCTGAAATCCCTAAAACATGTCCCTTGTGAATCTTATAGGTCCATGTGTTTTACTCACACTAATTGATTCTTCACCAGAGAATATTTAGGAAATGTCTGATTCACTCACAATTTTCTATACGTCTGTGCTTGCTATTGGTCAGTACTGAATCTAGACACAACCCAAAAATGTGCATTTGTCCATCTCAGGGCTATCTGTAGTTCCATGCAGCCAGTAGATCCATGCAGCCACCTTTCACTCTTTACTGGAAGCCATTGTCACCAACCACTAGGGGGAGCTGTGTTGTGAACAGTGGTAGTATGGACCCTAGGAAGAGCCAAGGGGCAGAGTCTAAGTATCAGCCTTGTCTTCCCCAGAGCGTCTAGAGGTGAAGGTGTTAAACTGCAGGCTGATACCAGGTTGTGGTTCTTGGGCACACCAGGGTAGGTAAAATAGAGCAAAGCACCAAATCAGTAGGCAAGAGAGTAGCCAGTTAAGGCCAGTGTAGAGAAAGGCAACAAACAAGTGAGGTCAGAAACAAAGCCAGGGGTCGAGTACCAGAAAGATACAAAGTAACATGGGTGACACGTGGGTTACCGAAGACACAGGAGACTGCAGGAAATACAGGAGGAGACTGGATGCACGGGTAACACAGGGGTCACCGAAGACATGGAGAAATGCAGAAGACACAGGAAGACATTGGGTACACTGGAAAAGCAAGACAGGAACTCCATAAGAAAACAGGTAAGGGGACAGCAGACTGGACAACAATGGGTTAGAACAGGATATCCACGAGGAAACACACGATCAAGCAACAGCTGAAGAGGAAACAATTCATTAGAACTAGGGGCTCAGCAGCGATCTGAAGACACATTGGTCGAACAATGAGTGCTGTGTCTGAGCCAGCTAAATAGCCAGGAACTATCAAGAAGCTACCTTATGCCTGGCCGACAGGAGGGGCGATGCATATTAAACCTGGAAGAGGAGGGATGTCTGGGTCAGAACTGCTTGTAGGCGCGGAGGAGTAGCCAGCACTTTAGTGAGGTGTGACGCCAATATTTGAAAAATGTCACTTGTGTGCCTCGGGTATCATGATGCTGCCTCTTCCACCTAAAAATACTGCACAAGGGAGAAATGCTTTGGGATTGGTAAAAACGTTGTTTTGTCTTCTAAGAAAAGATCTTGCATGATTGAAGGGAAGACATAGTTTGTAACTTAAATGTTAAATGGGTTTATTTGCTGTGCCTCCATTGTGCTTTTATCCGGTTGATTTGTAAAACTTTCAAAACATGTTCATCAGGACCTGCATGTTTTTCCTAATGTTTTGTTTTAACGAACAACTGTACTGACAGACCAGATCAGAACTACATAAACAAAGAACTGGATTGAAGTGGAGGATAAGTAACTTTTTTTGCCCCCTACAATCTTGAGAACATATCTAGATGACGATGACTTTCTGACTTTGCCCCTACCCAGTGACCATCAGCAGTGATGCTCAATACCACTCCCTAAAGTCTGTGTCTTCCCCCAAAATGAACATACTATTTCTAATGTCCGGTTTTACTGGGGCTCGCTTAGGCTAGGTACACAAGTGCAATAATTATCGCTTGAAAACGAACAATCAACGATTATTAACTATTTTTTAGAACGATCATATTGTGCACAATTCTTTACATGCTGTATTGATACGACCGTTCAAATATAATCCACCAATAATGTACACACTAGATACGATCGTTTGAACAATCGTTTAAGCGATGTAGGAAGTGGCATGTACAGGAGAAAATGTATAACAGAACAATTCACGATCACTGAACGACCGTACACCCAATAGATTACGAATGATCGACGCCCAATCAGATCTGGCAGGGCGGTCGTTCCTTTCCAGCGAGATTCTTTGTTTGTCAGTGTTGTTGACCAGTCGTTGTGCACTTTTTTGTTAACAATTATCAAAGGATCTGTCATGGATCGTTTGTTTCCAACAACAATTATTTAACTTGTGTACGAAACCTTAGTCTTGATGTGAAGTTAGATCCATGTGACTCAGAGTACACAGGTAGTGGGCTGTGATTGGTGAGCCTATTGAAGGCCTATTTACAACCTCCAGCTTGGCTTGAATCTCATTTGCCTTTTGCTTTGGTGAATGCTTGTTTGCGCCTTGCCTGAGCCTCCTTTACCCCATTACCAGTGTGTGGCCATAGTCACAGTTCCAAAGGTAGCCTTTAGCCACCAGCTTATCCTGCAGCTTACCAAATGATGAAACAAGCCATTAACCAAACCAGAAAAGATCTGCAGAGAAGAGAAGAGCCACTGAAACAAATGGTGGTAAGGGTCCACAATGCATTAGGCTCCATGCCTACCAATGCCTGCATCCTAGAACACTTCTTCTACTACTATTATTTCAACACTTTAAATCATGTACACAAGTCCAGGTTAACTTTAACTGCATCTAATTGTAGCCATAAATATAACTTTAGATGCTTTGCTAAAAGTGTGTCTGCAGAAATAGAGGAATGCATAGTGATAATAAACTAATGAACTGTGCTGGCAGCATATACATTTTGAAACTTAAATGTACAAGCTGCCAGTGCCTTTGAATGCATTATTTTTCTGCAGAATCTGTATTTTATAGAAATTAGCTTATTTTAAAACCTTTGACTTTCAGACAGTGTACAAACCTTGCTATTTTAACTACAGAATCCACGTTAATAGCTATAAAGTATAAAGTTCCTTATGTTTTCTTTCCAATGTTTATAGAGAATTAACATGCTATGGAGTTCAACTCTAGCTTGGTTAAAAAAAAAAAAATACCAATTGTGGTTGTTAAAGTAAATCAGCAACTATTGGTGCAAAACTCTGATCCAGCTTTGTGCTTTTCCATCATGGACCCGACTCTATCTACATTAGGTTTGCAAATTCTACCCGTGTTTTTCATGGGTTTTCTCTGGGTACTTCCTCACACATTCCAAAAACATACAGTTAGGTTAGTTGGCTTCTACCCAAAACTGACCTTGGACTGTGATAATGGCAATATGACTATGGTAGGCACATTAGATTGTGAGCCCCTTTGATGGACTGTTATTGACATGACTATGGAGTTTGTAAAGCAGCGAGTAATATGTCGGTGATATTTAAATACTGTATATTATTAATAATAGTAGGTCAATGAAGCCACATGAGTCCAAGGCATAATACCCTTCCCTTCCCCCCTCCTTGGGACATATCATTAGGCCACCAAAGGATAATCATCAGTAAATAAAAAGTAAATAAAAATGGTGGCTCTTCCAATGACGAGGATATTACATCCTGTAGTGCATGGCAAGTTATTTCTGTTTGTTTTTATCCAAAACAGGGCACAATGTATTGTCCAACACCTCCACAGATCATATCCTGGCCTTATATAAGGTTGTGTTTGTGATGTTATGATGTTTGGTGAGCAGGCACCTAAAATTTAGTGTAATCCTAATAATTACCAGCCGATTGGAACCAGCCATCTATTTACATTGGTAACTACATATCATTCGTCCACATGGGTTCTCAACAAATGAGTTCATGAACATTACAGAATGCTTGTCAAATCCATAGTCAACCAAAAGTTGGGCTATCATTAGTGTGTACTATTTGGGGAAATGCGTCTGTATTGCAGAGAAATTAAACAGGTGCATAAAAAATGTAGGAAATACTTCGGCACACAAGCTAGGTAAATTCCTTTGGTCCTGATCCAGCAGGACATATTGCAATACACATGTCTAGTCTATGAAAAAAATAGATACTATATTCAACAGCCAATGTATGGTGAATGTCAGGATGAACCCCCCCATAGTGAGTTATCTGGATTATTCTTGATTTCCAATGTAATATACTGAGTGTCTGATGACAAACATCCCTAGCAGATCTCTTCCATGATATATAGGTGGTGTTTCAAACCTGACAATGTTAATTTATGATGGCGTCCTCCTAAAAGCACTTTCACACCTGCTACCTTGTGTCTGGGAGAATGCTGCTTAGCAGACACGATGGACTATTACAGCATCTGTGATAGATTGTAGATCATTATGTGCAGTGCTAATACACCTTCCATAGTGGAAGCTATTCTCCATCCACCACTTAATGGAGGTTTATTGCATTCTTTATCCATTCTCACAAGTGCAGCTTCATCATAGGCTAATTGTGTAAATATGCAAATGTGTTTGCCTTTGGATTTGATCATACAAACATATGGACTGCCAGCCGGGATTCTCAGTAGTCATTTGCTAATCCTTGTTAACATTTTGCAGCTTCCAGTAGGAAGCCTGAGGGAAATATAAGCAAACAAAGAGTGGTTCTGCATCTCAGCCAGCCATTAGATTATCGGACATCTACGTTTTGATTAATCCTTAAAGGGAGCCAGTGAAGATATATAAGACATATGGAAGGTATCATGGCTGTCTTACTTTAAATGCACAGGCACCATGATTATAATCCCTATCCTGGATTTATTACCTTTATAAAATATTGACTTGAGGAAAGTATGCAAGATAGGAGTTCCAACGTTTCCAAATTCTCCAGTTGCGTTGGTCATTTAGAATCAATCACCATGAATCAACATGATTTTCCTGGAACATGATTGAATGCTAAGTAAGTGGATCCCCCAACTCATTTAGTAATTACAATTGAATTTCGCTAGCAAGGGAATAAATCACCTAATTTACTTATTTATGTGCCTGCATTCAAGTGCAGCACATTTTCAATATTTTGAATGAATACAAAAATTATTAAAGCTACTAAATTATAATAAAATTGTTTAAATAATTTAGTCCAATGGACTCTTTTACTAGGTCCCCTGACTTAATTCAAGTTCAATTTCTCATTGAGAATCCGGGGGAAGGTAATATAAAGATGGGCATACATTGGTCATATTCCAAGCTTTAATCAGGGTAATAGACTTAACTTGTACGTGGCTAAGGTATGTAATCTAGTGAGTTTGGGGGAAGTAATTGTAATTTATATTGATGAGTTGGTTAAGTTGCACACTTTAAAGGTATATATTGGGCAAAAAAACTTTTCAACCTAAATTAAATGCCCTATTAACATAAAATAATAATAATAAACAATATACCCCAAATAAATAAACCCAGCCCACCTGTACCCCATACCAAAACAAAAGTAAATTTTTAATGGGAGCATTGCAGTTTTTTTGGAAAGAAAAAATACTGAGCTATTCCCTACTTGATCCAAAATCAGAGATGAATTACCAAAGTGGTGAATATAAGTCGCATATCATTTTTAGAACTGTGTAAACTACGCAAAGACAATTATACACTTTCTAAAGCATATCCTGTTTTATTTTCACAACAGTGGTTGTGACAAGTGACAAAATAAAGAAATAACAGTCAAACTGACAGCAGAAAGTAGTGGGCTACATAATGTGCAGATCATCAACATGAATTCTGATGTAATGTAGGCTACACTTGCAAATAATTGTGTATAATGAGCCCCAGTGACAGTAAAAAGCAATGATTATGATGATGATGGCGGCAGCTCTTCGCCGTAACATGACAATCCCTTCCTGACGCAGACCTGGTCTAAAGTTCTAAAGTCTCTAAGTTCTAAATATTTTGCAAGCACAGTAACCTTAAGTTCCCCGGGCACAGCAGCAGAAATCAGCAAAATTAATCAACAACAAAATTCTGATAAAATGTAAACCTTATTCTGTTGTACAACTGAACCAAAGGGCCCATAATCTGGTTCAATTTGGCTTGAACTCAAAGCAACACAATACACCGACAATAATGACACTGACTTTTGTCTTTACAAAGCTCATTGCACTTAGAAAAAATAACAATGCAGTTGTAAGTATTTCTTTTCTGGAATCCCTAAATGATCAGAGTAACTAACATGCGATTCTAGAAGTCAGCATCTATGCAAATTGTAATATAAGTTTGAAATGAGTGTGAATTTTAATTTGCAGGTCATTGGCTTAGGATCAATTGGGTTGTTATTCGAAATTTTGCTGCTACACCAAATAACTCTCGAGAGTTGTTCTATTCCTATGTTTTTGGTCATTACCGTTGGACAAAGAGTTGTGTGTTTAAATCCCATCGTAGGTTTGCTGTGTCAGCATTTCTCCCTGCTGTCTACTAGATCAGCACTATAAATCTCTGTTCATTCAAACACAGGTAAAAGCTGGATCAGCACCATCAATCTCTGTTCATGCAAACACAGGTAGGGTGGACAAGGAGTGCTACCCCCCTCCACATCAGGGTGATGCTGCCTATGGATATAGCAGTTATTTTGGGTTCTGCAGTCATCAGTTTATGGAAAAAGATTGATTTTTGGCAAATAAAGGATCCAAACCTAAACTTTATTGTGCCCTCAATACATACAATTAAACTTTTCTTTATTAATAAGGGGTGAGCTGGTAATTTGTGAAAATGTATTTTGCAGGGAAAATCATATTTTCGTAAGTAGGGAATGTGTAAAAATGGGGCTGAACATCACCATTTCCTTATGTACTTTGTTACCTATAAATAATTGCAAAGCTTCTGAGCAGGTTATTGTTATTAACTTTCTTTTGGAGGGAGGAAGGGAGGGTAGTGTTTGTCAGAGTTATCCATGTGTTAGGGTCTTGTCACAGATCAGGACATATGTATCAACTACCTTGCATTCCTCTGCAGCCTGCAGCAGCAGCTCTGCCCAGCAATAATTTCCACTGGTCACTTCCTGCTCTGAATCAGATGACTTCCTAAAACTTGCTCCCTTACCCCAGAAGGCTAGAATATTCCACAGACGCACACCGTCTACTGGCGGAAGAGTGAACAACACCTGAGCTGTCTCAGGTCTCCCTCTGGTGGTGGGTTTAGTTACCTGATGGACACATGACTTGCCCTATATAAGGAAGTAACTAGCAACAGGAAGTTGCCTGAAAAAGGAGTTCCTCATGGCTTTGTTTCCAGGTTCCAGTTGTTCCTGTTTGCGTCTCCAGTTTTTAATCCACTGGTATACCAACTCCGACCTTGCTTGTCTACTCTTAATTGCCCACTGCCCTGACCTTTTTGCTCTGCCCAACTATTCAAGTTTCCGGCCTTCCCTGACCTCTGGCTTGCCTGACCATGCTCCTGTCTCACATTTCTGTACCAAGCTTTGCTCCTGCCTGTCTGCAGTCACCAGCCTCTGCATGCACGGGTGGATCCTGGCAACAGCATGCAATGCAGCATCATCACCTCTAGAGGCTCTAGACAAGACCAGGCTGTTGCTTAGATTTTTAGCCCCGTGCACGTCTCATCCAAAAGGACCGGTGACACGGACGGTCCACCATCGCACCCGGTGACACTGTGACAAGTATTTTACGACCAGTAGTATGGGAGGTGTGACACTTCACCAGGGAACCCTGCAAGATGCAATGAGCCAGTAATCTAGGTGCCACAGGGCTCTTTGCTGCAAGGTGTCACCAGGTTGTGGCCCTCAGGGTACCCCTATGTGAAGAGGAAGGACAGAGAGGTTTCGGTGTAAAGACAGGCATTGTCCAGGAGGCAGGAGAGGCAGACCACATCAAGGAGAGGGAGGCTTATGTTTTCACAACCTTCGTCTTCATGCATCTTCACCCTACTGGAAGGAATATGGCCTAGCTTCATATTTGTGACCAGTGGCCTCTTCTTCAAGTAGTTATGATAGAGAAGGCTGAGCAAGAAGTTCATAAATGGCACCTCACTGCATTGTCTTAAGAATGGAAGCTGCTGTAATCTGGGACAAAATTATTCTAAATATTCTTGTTATTACACAGTATATCCTTGTTATAGCACCAAGATATTATGCAGCGCTTTTCAAAGTCCATAGTCATGTCACAAACTGTCCCTCAAAAGTTCAAAATCTAATGTCCCTATCATAGTCATATGTCTTTATTACAGTCTTAACTGCATGTTTTTTGAATGTGGGCGGAAATCCACCTAACCAAAGGAAACCCGCTCAAACACGGGGGGAACCTGCAAACTCCATGCAGATAGAGTCCTGGCCGAGATTCAAATATAGGACCTAGCACTGCAAAGATCCTAACCTCTGAGCCACTAGGTTGCCCAGTTATTCTTAAAAATAGGGCTACCTAATAAGTATTGAGTCGAGAATCCTTAACTGGCATGTTATTTGAACCCTGAGGTGAAGACCTAAACAAGGAAGAATAAAAGAAGCATCCACCAAACTTTACAAGGAACGTTGGCAAATCCTGGCAGGAACTTGTAAAAATCAACATCTGGTAGACTGGCATTATCCTAGTTTGTGCCAATCACTGCATTCATCCACCAATTTGAGTAATAAATGATAACAGAGAATCACCCTCACAAACACAATTATCTTTTATAATATTTACAGATTAGAATGTAATAACTTCATTCTGTATATGTGATGCTAGGATAAACTAACATGCATTTGCCCATTCGCCAAAGTTTAAGTAAAGAATGTTTTATACAGGTATGTGTAGCTGGATTGATCATTTGATTGTTCTGTAGGATTCACTAAAGCCACCAACTCAGTGGAATATGTTTGATATGTTTTATGTTTATTACCGAGCTCCAATTTTTATTAAATAGACAAGAGAATGGATTCAGTGGTCTGCGCAAATGCCCGCTGTCTCATTTAGGGTAATGGAAAAAGACCACAAATGGCAATTCTTCAATTACATAAACTATTACAATGATAATTCTACAGTTACATAACAAAGCCGTATTACATCTTCTATACAAGCCGTTACAAAACCACATTTGTATATATGTATTTTCCATTTGCATCATCTGCAATGTTGTAAATGTATTTTGTATATAAATATATATATATATATTTATTTATTTATTTGTATTTGATTGAATCCAATCTGCTGAATAATTGTTTTATTTTTTTAAGCTTGATTTTTTTCTGTGCAGTAAAATATTTGCATGGATTGGAGGTAGAATGTTGTTCTATTGTATAACTTGCAGACTAACAATGGATGATAATTACACAGAACAAGTGTCAAAGTGTAGGAGTGCTTCAGGATGGATTTTTGTGGAAGGGTTCACTGATATCGATACTATTTTTCTGTGATGTAAGTAGTGTGGTGATATACATAGATCTACCAACCACCCCAGTAATAGCTTTCCTGCACTGATAATTAAATGTAAAAAGCCATGGAACCCAAAGCCATTCACCAAACTGGAGAGAAAAAGAAAGTAGGGCATTGTGTGGTAGGTAATGGTAGTTAAAACATCAAACATTTATTAAAAATTACTGGAAAAACAGGTGGAGCAACAATATGTAAATAACTTAACCTATAACAATTTTAAAAGTTGTACAAGTAAGCAAAAGTTTCACAGACTTTAAACGTTTTGATAGACTGCTAGTTGAAGAACCTACAACTTACAATGTTATGCGGCTTTTACCCGCTTCTTCAGGGGAAATATCAAGATTATAAAAAGTGTTTAGTTCGGGGAGTCTTGTTCTAAGGACAGGCAGGAATGCAAATCATTACATCTGACTGGGGTAGAGAGCCACTCATCAAAAAGAGGCTTTTCTGCAGTAACCCGTCAGCAAAGGCCAAGGACATACAGTATATACACTTCTGTATAAAAATCCCATCAGAGCAGAATGTTATGTTGTGTGCATGAGGGAGGCAGTAAGGGAAGCAAGGTTGGTTATAGGCTAGGGGAAACTGGGCAAATTCCTAGGACCACTGCCTTCTCCAAAGCCCCAACTGACAGAACAGCAGGGGTGCAAAGAACTAGAACGTTGTGTATTTCAGACCCCCAATTAATATCTGTCCGGAGCCCTATTTATTCTAGAACTACTTCTGTAGATTCAGTGGCTACAGTTAGCTGGAGACATTGTAATAATTGACATTATCCTTTATAAAGGACTGGGAGTTTGCTGCCGTACTGCTTGGTGTTCTCAGTGATATTTCTATTTCTGATACTGAAGGAAATGCAAGAGTCATTTAAGATTTAAATTGGCTCCTACAGGGCATACAAATAGCTTTTCCCTGCTAAAAACAATAAGGAACCATGAATCCTTATTTTAATTAAAACAAATGAGAGCGTTTGGAGAAGCTTTTTTTGCAGGCATTAGGAAGGTGTTGTGGTTGCACAAAATGTTCTTCTTGGTGTGCTCTTGTGACGCTAAATGATAACTTTTTGTTAGTGCACAAGTTGACTGCTTGCATGGAAGCACTTTTCGAATTCCTGCTAAATTTAAAAACAATATAGAAACCATAATTTTAATTATCTGTATTACTATTTAGACACTTTCACTTAAATTATTCGCACTGGCAGAGGAAGTGCCAACACTTCGAGCAGAGTAATACGCCAACGGTAAGCATGCTGGCAGGAGGAGAAAATAAAGGGAGGACCTAATCATAATTATGTTCCTGTTGGGTATTCATTGTCTATGGAAGCTGCACTGTGTTTGCCCTAAGTGCTCCTGACCAACCTGTACTGCTGTTCTCATGCAGGAGTGGCAGGTAATTCCCTATGAATGCACAACCTAAATGTCCATATTGGAGAAGCCTGATAAATCCAGTGCTAATTCCATTTTTGCAGTACCAAAATACCAATTTATTGGCATACTCTTAGAAATTCTTCCCATATGGAGTAGTATTGAGTAAGCGGTTTATGTATAAAGCACTACTTCTGATTTAACCTAACATTCGCTAGTGAAGAATGTTTAGGGTCAAAGTGTTTTCAAAGACATTAAATATTATTTTTATTTAACAAAAAATATTTGAATCATCACCAATATTTGATGATTAGACCACTTAAGAATACCAAAATGTTTATTTTTGCATTTCTGCAGTTATTCAAGAGTGTGTACAAACTTTAGATCACAACTTTCAGAAACAAATAGGGTAATGCATGACCCTCAGAATTATTTTTGCTTGATGGTTCATTCCACAAGAACCCCACAAATACCCCACAATGTCTGCCATTTTCAGGATGCTAAAGGTGTGGTATGCACTGCCAGTCGGGTCAACGTTCTTCTACTCACTGTTTCAAGCAAAACAATGTACAATTTTTTACAATTTATTTATTATTTTTTTATATAACACATTTATTTAATTATATATATATATATATATATATATATATATATATATATATATATAAAAAAGAGTTTTAGATTATTAAGGAGATTTCCATGAACATTTAAACTTGTTCAAACATGCACGGCAATCAACGACACTCTCTGACATTTAGTTTGTTGACAGTCATCGTTTAATGTTGTGTTTCCCCTCATTTGCTGAAATCATGAGAAGTTGAGTAATGCATCAATTTGAAACCAGAATCTTCCAGTATGATCCTGAAACACAACCACAGTCATTGGAAACTCTTTCATCACCAAGATTCAAAGAAGTCCAAATTCACAGCCATGGTCATGGTGTTTTGTGACATGAAGGGCGCAATTTTGGCAAAACGGGTTCCAGAAGGCACAACAGTGACCCAACATTATTATAAGGAAGACAAAGCTAAGAGAAAGAGTCACGAAAAGTGACAGAAATGTGGGAAAATGGTTTCATTCTTCATCAGGACAATGCTCCTTCTCACACAGCACTTTCTGTGATCGACAAACACATTACTACGCTGGAACAGCCTCGATTTTCATCAGATTTGGAACCTTGGGACATTTCGCGAATATAGGAACATGCATTGTGTCAATAGATGCAGTAAAGAAAAAAACATCAGATCTCAGAGCCTGATCTGCTCCTCACCTTTCACCAGTGGAAAACAAATCGGCATTGGTGCTTCTATGCGAATGGCGAGAATATTGAAAGTAACAAACATTAGAATTGCCATATCAATAAATAAAAGAGGTATTATATCAGTCTCGTTATTTAATAGAAAGACCTTGTATATGTATTGTAAAGCCCTTTTTAAATCTCCCTGCTTTTATCTCATTTAATTTCTATGCAAATACAACAACAGCTTTCTTGTTTGCATGCTCTAAAAGCAAATATACAGTACAATAGATAAACAAACAGTTAAATCTTTACTTGACTTCAAGGGTGACACAAATCAAAAACCAAGGGCTCCACTTTAAAAAAAAACTAATTTTCTTGAGATTTGAACAGTGTTCAAGCTGTAAGAACAAACCTTGAGATCGTTTTATCTTTAAACTCTCCTTTGGAATAACTCTGGATTACATGAAGAGGTTGGTTACTAAAAATAGTGATATTGCACAGCATTTATATCATCACCATTTTGGGAAGTTCACAGGCCAAAATAATAAAACGTCTGCATTTCAGAAACTTGCTGTATGTGATTCTCGTTTAGCAAATTGAATAATTCCACAGGATGACATACTGTCTCTGTAATTGCCAAGGTAAATTTGTTAACAAAGATAAAACGGGAAGCTCTGGCTCATTACATTTTCCTACCCACTAAAGATGGAAAGCCACTATTATCAGCATTTTTTAAAGGAAAAAAAAACATTCATCACTGTCACAAATCAAATGTGGACTTCAGTAAACATCATGTATGACCATTTACAAGCATTTTAAGAATTTATAGGTTAAGTTAACACATTACTACTGATATTTTACTATTTACTAGATGTTGGAGAAATAAACAAGCCAATGGTTTCTTTTTGTGATGAGGAATCCAATGCGAAATTCTCTGTTCCTAAAGGCCCCTAAAGGAGGGAAGTCATAAATATCACGGACCATGAGCAGGGTGCATGGCCAGTAAAATGGATGTTGATTCATGGTGTATGGCTTGTAGTGGGCCAACTTATTCATTTTGTATTGTTTAAGTTTTGCCAAAATAGGGTCCAAAGGTGGTAGTAAAATAGGCTTCATTGTTTGTGTCCTAACAACCATTCTACCATAGATAGCTTCTATTAGGTCATCACTTAATGTCCATCCATTGGTATTTCCTAACATGTGACTCATTTTCTTACTACCTTTCAGCCAATTCTATGACAGATCCCATCCATGCTTTTCTTCCCAGCAGTCCCCAGTACTATTTCAGTATTGTCTATATTCTGCTCCTGTTGTGATGAAGAGACATTGTTCATGCAATTCTATGTATGTCAGGTCTTTTCGCTACCCTCAAGATCCTCTTGATGTCCACATAGATCACCATCTGGATCTTGCCAAAGCTGATCACCTTGCTTTTGATCTGTGCTGATAACAACCTCCTATTTCCTCTTTAAAAGTTAAATAAATGCAAACAGTAAAAAGATTATACAAGGTAACAGAAGAGGGGAAGGCAGGACAGGGGCCTGGAGGAAGTGGGGAGCAGTCAAGCACGCACCTTTGGGAAGACACAAAACATAAAAATGAAAAAGCAAGTTTGAGCCTAATAGAGTAACTTTTTGTTTCTAGACATTTCACCTCTACTTACTGGTCAGAAGTTCAAGAACAGTTCAATTCCAAGAAAAAAATGAAAAAAATATTAGTAACTATAAACTGAAATCACTCCCTGATGATGTCTACAGAAATGTTGATGAAATGCATAGCTAGATTGTCCACCAATACTTTCATAGTCATCCTTGGGTCATCCATTGGGTCCATTATAAGGCATGGTCAATAAGGATACACATTGCTGTGTTCATTTCAGGTAAACAGCTTTTAGAAGTTCCCTCCAGTGGCTGCAGGAATTTTCAGCTTATTACAGTGGTTTATGACATTTGTGTTTGTTTTGTGTTGTTGCTAGGCCATGCACTGTGGCCTGTATTGAACCAAAGCCTCGACTCTGTTCTACATAATGTGATGTCTTACAGAACATTTCTCTATGATTTCTTTTTTATTTTGGCTGCAGAACTTCATCATTATTGTTTCTCAAATGTCTTTGATCTGAGAGTCTGATCCGGTGTTTCTTGCATCATTAACCACTTGCAACACATATAGTGTAGTATATATCTTCAAGATATACAAGTTCATCTAAAGGCAAAACTTTTTTTTTTTTTTTAATTTGGATAGAGTGAAGAAGGAATAGAACCTCTGTAGGTTCCCCTAAGGAGATTCATCCTCTAAGATGTCTATTTATAAAACTGTGAATCTGAGATACATTGAAACATTCCCTGGTAGAGAATTAAACACATAAACCACACAGAACACACAGGGCCTGATGTATTAAAGATCTCCAAGACTGGAGATGATAGTCTATCATGGGTAAACCCAGGTAATCCAGCAAACATGAAAAGGAATTCTTAAAATCATTTGCTTTTATTTGGCAAATGTTTTCATTCCTGCACCAGATCTATGCCAGGTTTGCTGGATCACCCACGCTCACTCATTATAGTCTATCTTCTTCAATCTTAGAGAGCTTTGACAAATCAGGCCTATAGGTTCTCCGCCAGGAAATTTGTCAGTAAATGTCACATTCACTGCTTTGTAAATAGACCCCTAAGTGTCTTGATCAACAATATCCTTGGGAATTAACATAAGCGAAAATCTTTGTGTTGCTACCAGAACAATAATAGAAAAGGAACCTTCTAATGGGTTCCATTTACAGCTGTCTAAAAGGTTATCAACTGAAACTGTCAAGAGGTCAACAGGCCAGAATCCTATGGGATGTTGTTTTACAGCAGAAGGGGTGTCAGGGTCTCCCAGGCAGGCAGTATGGGATCACCCAAGGTGCAGAGTCACCTGGTCTTCACCAGGGCACCCCACAAGGGGTGATGGGCCAGTCGCCCGGTGGCCACTGGGCTCTTTGCTGCTGGGGGTCACCAGTTTGCAACCCCTGGGGTCACCCTACCTGGGGAGGAAAGCAGGAGCGGCCTTGATGTGGAGACAGGTGGCAAACTAAAGGAGAAAATTCCAGGCACAGGTCAGGGCAGGCAGCAAACAAACATATTCAGGATCCAGGCACGGGTCAGGTCCGGAAATAACAGGAGGCAAAATATAGAGTAACAAGGTAGCTGGTACAAAGTCACAGCACCAGCCTCTATCACTGCTGAGACTAAATAGCCTCTGCTCCTTTAAGGAGCTCCTCATCACTGTGCTGCTCAGTGTGAGCAAGACTGCCCACGGACATGTGATACCAGGAAGTGCTGCAATTGGCTGCTTGATGAGACAGACATGCACAGGACACTGCAGGATGGTTTAGTGGGGAGCACCGCGGGAACCAACAGGTATTGTGACCACCTGTAACGGGATAAGGGGGAAGGAGAGGAACACCAGAATGAAAACAGGAAGATAATGACAAGGGACTGGACCTCGAAGCTAGGGAGAGGGAAATTGTCACTACCTACAGAAAACCCTAAATCTAGCCCTGACTCCTGTCGGTATGAGTAGACCCTGAAGGTGGGAGGATTCATACACCGGAACCTAGACCCTAGAAGCCCTGAAATGCCCTAGGAGTAGTGGCAGGGTTGGAGACTACTGGTTCCTTCCCAGATGAATGAACCAGCGACTCCCTGAGGCCTAGTATTAACGAGCAAAGGCTAACAACAAAGAGAAGTAAACTTATCTTCAATAGAAAATGGATGCACAGGAACTCGGGAGAGAACCACACACGAGCTCATCCACCTCCAAGCAGAGAATATCAACCGTATGACCTGAAGTGTAAGGCCAGGCTAAATAGGGGAAGAGAAATGATAATAATCTGCAGCTGAGACCAGAGGTGTGGTCATTACCAACAACACTGAAACAAGTGAAAGCAAAGAGACTCAGATAACCTCACGTGCAGCCAGATCTTCTAACCTCAGTCACGGGAGGGACCGTGACATCACCTCAGGCAGGTTTACATTCAAGTTTCTTGTCTTTTTAGATATATGTCCTATTGTGTTAGTTTTTTAGCCAGGATCTGTTTAGCTTCTACAATTAGCACATGTATTAGCTCTGGGCTTTACACTCAAATTGATGCAAATGTGGAACTAACTAATTTCTGTTATATTGGATATGTAGGTTTATCTTCTGGCTTCATGTAAACTTTGATCCCAGGGTGTTTTTATCTTTTTAACCTTTTGTTGTGTATGGTTAATTGCCTGTCTTGTGAGCTCCTCACATGTAGGCTCTTTAACTTGATTGAGTGAACTACTGTTTTCCCTATATAAATTGATGTACATGGCATTTCTGGGTCAATCATTGATGATACTGAAACCCCTGGATCACCATGAAAGCCAAACAGATAGCATTTTCCATGGGGGCATGGGGAGGGGGTAATAAAGGCACCCCTTGGTATGTCCAAGGACATATTTCCATTAAAAATGTTCTACAGAGCAAGAACTGTAATCACTTTCCCTTTTACCATGCCTTGGACCAGTGTTTCTCAAGCTTTTAAAAGTGAGTGAACCCCTTTCTATAATTACTATATCCATAGCTCACAATAGAGTTGTGGTCAGTGAAAAGAGTACCTCTTACATTACTGTCATTGGGAAAAATATCACCCTTACGGATAGCCAAAAAGATCATTGGCATCTTTTAAACTGATCTGAGAGTTACAAATTGCTTATTACTCAAGGAATCCCTCTGGAATCCTAGTTGAGAAACCCTGCCCTAAACAGTTATCAATAAAAGTAGTTGTTAGCATTATCACTTTAAGTTAAAAAACAAAGTTTAAAATAAAGGAATAAAAATAGTTATGACTGATCGAAGCAGATTCTTGGCACAGTGAGACATAACATTTCTCAGAGCTGTAAAGGTTTGTTGGAAACACCTGTGCACATTAGAATTCACATGTATTTAAGCCAAAACATGAAGTCAAACCGAATTCTTGGAGCAATTTGTAAATGCCTAATAAACATCAATTAAAATAAGTCACATAGGAAGACAGGAATGTCATTTTTTGGCAAAGTCCGATGGATAGATTTCTAAAATTGACAGGAAATGTTTTATTTATCTGAATCGGGAAAAAAAGGAGTTGTTGATAAGCCTTAAATCTCGCTGTTATAGATTCTTTTGGAATTTTTCCAAAAAGAGACTTTCATGTAATACTTGTGCTTTTTATTTATGAAGAAGTCAAGTTCTTTTTCAAGTTTTGGATTTAGTGGGGAAGGACTAGAATTCTTGCCAGGTTTTCCTGCTAATGGAAGCTCCTTTGGAAAGATTACTTAATTTCCTCTCTAGAATGAAGGTTGTTTCACAGCATGGGCATCATTAGTGCCAGGCACCTGGGACACTTGTCCTGCATGTTTTGTGGGGTAACCAAGGTCCAAACGACATGAATTACCAAAGATGTTTTGGAAATTTGTTTTTTCAGGGCACAGCAGTGCCCATGGTAGTAGCTTCTGCCAACTGCAGTTCAAAACTAAAAAAGTCTTGTGTTGGCTTCTACTTAGCTATAACACAGCAGAGGACAGTACCTCTTGGAACTCCAAACTGCCACTGCTTCTATGATGTACTGAATAGGTTTCAGGGAGGAAGACCTGTTCTAATGAGGATCTGTGCTGGTGGGAGCAGTTGTCTGTACTGTAAAATGCATGTACTCTAAATGGTCAGTTTCATTCTTCGACTCCATAGCTATAAAGCAGCTATAAAGCAAAATGGGCCTGGTTTATTAAAGTTTTTATATTCGGTGGCCATATGTTTATGAAAATGATGGCACTTTTAGACCTATTCACTAGCCAAAATTTCCTCGAACTTCTGATTTGGCGAAACCATCGGAAGAATGAGGAAATTATAACAGGAGGATTCACAGGATTCCCTGAGAATCCTCCTGTTTGTGTCCCCGGGGGACTAGAGGTTAATTAACCTCTAGTGCCCCGGGATCGCAGTGGATTCCCAGGACTACAATCGTTCTTGCAGCCCTGGGAATCCTGTTTGCAATCCCGAGAAACTAGAGATAAATGGGGACAAGTCTCCCCATTAAAAACCTCTAGTGCTCCCTGATTGGCTGTGGAGCACTAGAGGTTCTGAATGGGGAGACTTGTCCCTATTTAACCTCTAGTGCCGAGGATCGCACAGTGAGCTGATCAATGAATGCAGCCGGCGCTGCATTCATTGATCAAAACATTCCGCAATCTTTTTTTTTTAATTCGAGCTCGATTGGCGAATTTACACCAGCCATTCTGGCTTACATTTTCGGTAAGCGAGAACGGCCGAATTCACCGCGAGATCCAGAGATCCAGTTTTAAAAACTTGCTCACACATCCCTACTATTCACAAAGGTATCATACTGTTATGTGAGATGGACGAATGGTCCAGGGTTCCAATAGCTGTAAACATTCTTTGAAGTTGAAAAGTATGTTGTATTTTTAGAATCAAACCTCATTGAAATCAATGGGACAAATCAATGTTTATTTGGTACCAATAATATCATACTACCAACAAGTTTGATAGATTTCAATGGGGTTTGACTTGAAAAATGCAACAGGTTCTTCAAACTTCAAAGAACGTTTGCAATGGAAGGAAACCCTGGAACATTCACTCATCTTTTTTAGTGACAAGCATAGATCATGCCTTTGCAACGTGTCAGAATGGCCAATTTTAATCTCTATCTGGAGTGCTGATGGGTGACAACACTGGAGCACACGAGAGTTGTCACTTCAACAGGAAGTATCTGAACAAGTATTTTCATGTGGGAAGACTGAAAGTCCTGGCTCACATGTCAATGTTTATATTATATTGGGTGATTGTGATTGGGTTAGGTGGTAATTTAAAATACATTTACACACACATATAGGTACAAGCAGCCTGAAGAAATGTTTCAGTTTATCTTTATGGATGTCAAATTCCTTTGGCATGCACTGAGTTAATTTCTCCATAACAAAACAATGTTTTAAACAAGGCTTTGTGTAGCAGAACCTGGATTAATGTATTTATCCCTGATTTAAAAGGCACAATAACAAGCTTAAGGATGCTGCCTGCAGCCTTATCAAAGTTCACTTACAATTACCCTTGGAGTAATCAGCCATTACCATTCCTGGACCCTAAATCCTGATACTGATGTGCTTTTCCCTTGGTGTTCATTCTGAATGAAAGTAATTTATTTCCCCAGGATTACTTTCTCATTACAGGAGTTACTCAGACAGATAAATAATAGTAAAGAGGCTGCACAAACATATCCCTACTCCAAACAAAGTAACTTTGTGTAATTCATTAAAAAATATGTATTGGATGAGCTGTGTGCAATGAAAGTATCACAGAAACAGACAGCATCAGATACATACAAATTGACTAAAGAGTTTATCAGTTAATGAATTTCATTTTCTGATGTTATCAAAATAATACATAAAAAAACAGAAAATAATTAATTAATAATAATATTAATTGTCTTCATTTTTCAAAAGATAAAATGATAGAGTAGCCTTTTGCAATACTCATCTTTAATACAGAGCTGTCCCTTGTAGTACTTTTCTTTTACCACTAGATGCCCTCAGTCATCAACCCACTTCATTCTTGCTCAGACTATCGTGGATCCATCTCTTGTTCCTCAAATTGTAAATATACAATTAGTTATCAAATTAGAATATTCAGACACTCTGCTTACTTCTTCTATTAGCAAGCTGCTTGTGAGCCCATGAACTGATCAGGTTCTTGTGCTGCTGCTACTACAAGTTCCTCTGTACAAGGACCACAAGAGAGTAATATTTGGTCAAATTCAGGCTCTGCCTGTACCAAAAACTTTCTGTATTATTCTAAAAAAAGGGTTAATTTCCCCAAAATAACACATAACTATGGCAGGTACATTAAATGTTGAGCTTCTCTGAGAGACAGATTGTGATATGGCTATGGACACTGTTGTGTATTATAAAAGATGTTAGCATTGTAAAAATGTAAAAATAATTAAATACATAATGATTATTTTGCTGCCTTCATTTTTGATGGAAGCCACCAATATACTTATGGTAATAAACCTACAAATGAGAGATGATGGAAGCCACCACTGCTGAACTCATTGCAAAGAATGCTAATTGCTTGGATATGAAGCTCATCTTATGGTGCCAGTAGTTGGAGGCACACCTGAAACAAGCATTCAGATAACTATGGCACATCGTGTGACAATCAGCCGAATACCTGAGCTACATCGTTGTTCCGGGGTAAATGATCTGAGGGTAATAAAGGCAGAAGATCAGAACACCATTCAGGCAAGTTGTATGTTATAAGATTGGGTCAGCAATAGCAGCTTCCAGAACTTTCTTAGTGAGAAGTTAATGTCAATTTTAATGCCGATTTTGTTTTTTTTCTGTAAATATTGAAATAGGCTTCTCCAGATAGGGATCCGGTTTCTCCTTATTATATTTCATTCCCAGTGTTAAGACGAGAATATATATTATTATGCAGCACTTTACAATGTCATATCTTTAGCTGTATGTCAAAGGACTCATAATTCAATGTCCCTACCATAGTCATATGTCATTAACACAGTCTAGGGCCAATTTTAAGGCCATAACTGCATGTTTTTGGGATGTGGGGGAAAACCAGATTA
Source organism: Pyxicephalus adspersus (assembly GCF_032062135.1). Taxonomy (NCBI): domain Eukaryota; kingdom Metazoa; phylum Chordata; class Amphibia; order Anura; family Pyxicephalidae; genus Pyxicephalus; species Pyxicephalus adspersus. Next base: position 152,079,547 of record NC_092859.1, read on the forward strand.
CCCGGAGGAAACCCACACAAGCACAGATAGAACATACAAACTCCATGCAGATAATGTCCTGGCCAAGGTTTGAACCTGGGACCCAGCGCTGCAAAGGCCAGAGTGTTAATCTGAACCAACCATGAGATACATTTTATAATGTTAGAAATCCAACGCTAAAGCCAAGAACTAATATTGGGTGGATTGCATCAATGTAATGGATGTCATAATCCCTGCAGCATTGTGGCATGCTAAATCTTGACCTGGGTACTATAATATGAAGATGGACTTGCTGTTTCTGCTTTGATATAAAGTTGCAAGAATTAAATAAAAGTTTTACCTACCTTTATCTACCTACCTTCTTATCAATATTGAGTTATTTCAATCTAAACATAGAAATTAATCATTAACCAATTATCATAACCTTTTATCTAACCCCCCTGCCCTCCCCAAAATATAAATCTAATTAATAATCTTTACCATAAACCGTAACCTCTAACCTACACCAAACTCTAACACTAAACTAATCTCCTAGAGAATTATTCTTAGCTACTACATCAAAAGCTTCGGGTTTAAGTCAATGGACAAATGCAGCTTGCTTTTGACATTTGTTTGACAAGCTTCTAAATAAATTCAGAAAGTATTGACAGATATGTTTGACATGCTGTTGACCTTCTCCTGACCTGCTTCAAGCATTTAACTTGGGTGCAGAGATTAGAAGTTTTGATGAGAATAAAAGCCAATTGACCATTGACTTGTTATTAATTTTATTATTACACTGTATTTATATAGCGCCATCATATTACGCAGTGCTGTACAAAGTCCATAGTCATGTCACTAGCTGTCCCTCATAGGGGCTCACAATCTAATGTCCCTACCATAGTCATATGTCATTACCACGGTCTAAGGTCAATTTTGTGGTGTAGCCAATTAACATAACTGCATGTTTTTGGGATATGGTAGGTAAGGGAGTACTCAGAGGAAACCCACGCAGACATGGGGAGAATCTGCAAACTCCAGATTCTGGATGAAATTCGAAGTGCTGCAAAACCTCTGAGCCACCGTGCTGCCCATATGCCTTGAAGGATTCCAAAGGTACAGAAGCTGAAAGCTCCAAAGCTTAAGTCTACCAGAACTTCATTTATGAGACACCCTACCTGCAAATAGAGTCATGCTGCCATGGTTGGAAATAAAAATAATTTTATGGGGAACATAAAAAAAAATAATGGGTGCAGACTAGGAAGACTAGTTGAAAGGCTTGTAGAGAAATTATCTTTGGTAGGTTTCCAATCCAGGCCCTTGGGCTAGATCAGGCTATAAAGATTCATGCTTATTCATTTCTGTAGGAAGTAGTCTACAAGTTTAGTAAAAGTTTGGCCTGTTATTGTTTCCGGGTATATCTACTCACTGTTACCAATTTTGTTAATCTAGAACAATGCTTCTCGACCTTTTAAAATGGAAAAACCCTTGAAAAAAATGTAATGTCTTCTAGTATCCTCTGCTATACAATATCCACTATATCCATTTAGCTTCCACAATTAGTATAGGGAACCCAGAATGAGATTGGCCTTGGTGTTGACTCTGGAGCTTACCCTCATATCGGTGCATGGAACAAAATTCTGTTTTATTGGATGTGTATTTGGTTTTTATTGGATGTGTATTGGATTTGCATTTGGCTTTGTGTAAACTTTGATCCCAGGGTATTATTATCTTTTGAATCTTTTGTATGATCAATTGATTGCATGAACTCCTGTTTCCCCTGTATAACCTGCATGCATTTTCTGGGTAAATCATTGATAATACTGAAACCATTGGATCACCATGAAAGCCAAACTGTTAGCATTTTCCAAAGGGTAGGTCAACAATGGCAGCCTTTGGTATATCCAAGTACACATTTCCATTAAAAATGTTCTAAAGAGCTAGAACTGTCATCACTTTCTCTTGTACTATGCCTTGCACCAGTGTTTCTCAACCTTTTAAAAGTGGTTGAACTCCTTCTTTACTTACTGTACAGTACATTAGCATGGTGGTCACTGGGAAGAATTCCTCTTACATTGCTGGCAAATGGGAAGAATCACCCTTACAGCCAAAAAGATCATTGTATTAGTTAAACTGATCCTGGGATCCTGGTTCCTGATCCTGGGAATCCTGGTTGATCTACACAGTATGAGGTCTATTTATGTTTTTACCAAACATTTACCCAAATGTAAATTGTACCCACATTTTCACATTGAATTCAGTTTAAAAAATGTATGCATTATGAGAAAAATGTTATTAATTATTTTGAATTCAATGTAAAAATGTGTACATTTTGAGTAAAAAGTAGATAAATCATATATTTAGACCCTTCATTGCAATTTTCAATATTGGCCAATGGTCGGGACTACTACAAAGCCAAAATATGGTATCACCAATCGCAACACATTTATAGAATTTATCAATAAATAGGCTTATTATTGCAGTATTGATACTGATTTGTAGGAAACAGCAAATAGAACTGTAAAATCCCACCAAAATGTATCAGGCTGGTGTTGGTGGTCATTTTAGTGCATTATAAAAACTCTGGCTATCTTTTACATTTTTATAGTCCATGTAATTTCCTGATATAAGTTTCTACTCTTTATTTTCCTTCAAAATTTTAATTAAAAGCAAATCCTGTTCTAACATAAACAATAACACAAGGACAGCTAAACACGGCCGTATTCCAAGCTCATCAATAAAGAAGTTTGGCTTTTTTTTTTTTCTTACTGATGCTATCTGTAATTTTGAGAGTGATGTTAATCTGGCTCAGCAGAGCAGCACATCGGAATATTATTTAAGGGAAGGATTCTTGCTCTGAAAATGAATCAATTTCCCTGGATAATGGTCATGTCACTTTGTCTCTTTTCTTCTTAACTAGATAGAAACTGAATGAGAGTTGTACAGGATTTGACTAGCTATTGGCAGGGTGATAGGAACACACAGAGCCCTCACATTTATTAAACAGTCTGCTAATGTGTAATACCCCAGAACATCAAGGGAACGTTCATGTTATTTTCATAAACCCAGATTGGTCAATATTGGGGGTTGGTTACAAATTGTATAGCAGTTGTAATGTGTTTCTAGTAACAATTACATTCACGAAGACCTACAGAACCACACCACACCACATGTGAAGAATGAGAAGTTAGTGATAGTGAACCATTCACTGATGTCCCCATCAATTTTCTATTGTGATGCAATGGCACCTAGCAAGGTATAGATAGGATAAATAAGCAACACATGAATAGTCAGTTCCTGAAGATGCTGTGATGAATGCAAGACAGTAAAGGTAAATTTAAGGAGCACTAGAGGACTGGGTCAGAAGATCTCCAAAATGGCAGGTCTTGTTGGGTGTTCCTGGAATGAATTAGTAACTTTAAAAAACTTTTCCAAGACAACTGATGAGCTGGTGGCCCAAATATCATTGGTACACACGAGGGGGGAAGCCAATCCATCTGGTCCTATACCACAATAAAGCTACTAAAATTGCTAAAACAATATTAAGAGAAAGTTGTTACAACACATTACAGCTTGCTGCTTGGTGTAGTCAATGATTGGTAAACCATACTCCAATTGATCCCTGTCCATCATCAAAAGCACCTATAATGGACATGTGAACTGAAACATGGAACCATGGAAGAAGGCAGTCTGATATAATGCATCATGTTTTTTTTTTTTTGATCAATGTGGATGGCTGGATGCATTTGCATCATTTTCCTGGAAAAATAATAGCAGAAAGATCATGACCAGGATAGCGTCTTGGTGCCAGGTACCACAGAAGACCTTCATGAGTCCATGCTTCAATGGGTGGACATGTGAGTGTCAGATCTTAGCTATAGAACAATGAAAAATATCAATGAAAAAGATTGGACTGATCAAAAGCACTATGTTTTCTTTAAGATCAATGTGGATAGCCGGGTACATTTGTATCATTTTCCTGGTAAAAAAAAAAAAAGGCACGAAGATAGTGACCAGGTTGGCGTCCTGGTGCCATATACTATAGAAGACCTTCAGAGATCTTGTGGGTCAATACATCAATGGATGGACTTGTGAGTGTCAGAAATGACCACTGAACAATGACAAATGGTAGCCTGATCTAATGCATTTGTTCCTTTAAGTCATGCAGATGGCTGGGTGCATTTGCATAATTTCCTGGGAAAATGGCACCAAGATAGTGACCAGGAAAGCATCTTGGTGCCAGATACCACAGAAGGCCTTCAGAGATCTTGTAGGTCCATATCTCAATGGGTCAGAACTGATTTGGTGACAAAAGGGCAGACTACACAATATTAGGCAGATGGTTTTCATGTTTTGGCTATTCATTGTGCAAGGTAATCACATCCCACAGACTGGCCCAATTCCTGCAGACAGCATGTCGGATGCCATAGACTAGGTATTAAAACTTTTCAATTTTTTTGTAAGCCAGCTATAGTATGACTGTTCATAGAAGTGTGCAAATGTACAAAGAAGTATTTTTAATGCTGAAATAATGATTCCCTTCCCAATCTGAATGAAATATATGATCTTGAAACTTGCATTCCATGCTTATCACCTTTTCTTTTTGAACAGTACAGTGCTGCCCGACTCAGTATTGCCATCGTATAAAGACACTTTAGTAGAATTCAACACACAGCACAAAACAAATCTTTATGATTTGTTATCAATGTTAGAAAAATAGAAAGTCTGGAAACACAAAAAGGAAAAAAAAGCTTTTGATAAGCTCTACAACCTGGGATTGTCAACTATTCATTTCACCATATGGGGAATATTATTAGTGTGATTTGAATAGCATCATACACAGCACTTCGAAAGCATGTAATGGACCATTCAGCAAGTAGATGGCCAAAGAGCTGTCAAGTAGATGTTACAGCATATGGTGGTTAAAAATTAACAGATTATGTTTTTAGAATTGTGGCTTTCATCCAAATATGCACTAATAGTAAAATTTGTTAGTTGAATATAATTTAAATATACTGTATGAAAAGCATGTACTGGGATTCTTAACAATACGTTTGCATTGACAGTATGTTTTTCTGTGTAGAGTTGTAGCTGTCAAGATGTGGTAACTGCATTGTTCTAACTGTTATGTGAGCAAGGATGGATTTCCCACAAGGTCACCTAGGCCATCACCAAAGGTGCCATGGCCACTAAGGCTGGCATTTAAGCCCCTCCAAAGCCTCTGGCATTTCCAGTTGTCTTCTCTGCCCTGTCTGACTTGCCTGGGGATCCTTTGCTGTCATACAGCTTCCTTCCTTCTAATCTGTATTGCCTTTACACACCTGCGGAGGAGCCTGAAGAAGTTTGCAGAAATGCAGATAAGTTGCAGAGGACACCGTCCCCATGCAACCTTGGTTCATTCCCACTCAGTTTCCACTTGTTCAGGGTCCAGGTCACATGAGCCCTGCTAACTGATCCCTGAACTTGGGTAGCAGAAAAGGAGCTGCCAGTTGTCAGCTTAAAGCTACCTGTATAGAGGGGTCAAGGTCATGTGACGAGGTTGGGCAGGTATGGGGGTGTGTACAGAGTTGGGTGGCAAGTGGGGGCCAGCACAAGGTTGCCGGCCCTGGAAAGAAACATATATAAATTGATCCCCGTATGTGATATAAGAATAACCATTGGTTGGGCAAGTACCATGGAAATTGAGAAATCAAACTAACAGCAATGAGTTTGGCTCAATATGTAAGTCAGTTATTTTGTGGCAACATTCCGTGGGCTTTATGAAGTTGTAAATGGGTTCTCTTTCTCCTGACAGAAAGGCAATTTTCTTCAGATTTTGTGATTGTATTACTTTTGGTAGTTGTCGTAAAATATTATTTTAGGAGCAAGGATCCATAATAATGGAGGTGGAGGTGGAAAACAGACATAGGGCTTAGGGCAACAGACATTTGCTGAATTATTTTTTTTCTTTTTATATGTAGATCAATATATTCTGCCATTCTTAGCCAGTGCCATTTCCAAGTACAGGGGACCCCGGCCCAAGATTGCAGATGTTTCAATTTTTAAATTTGCTGAGTGACAACACTACCTGTACAATATCTCTAAAAAAGCAGCGTTGCTGCACCTGGACAAGAAATGTGTTAGAAGTAGGGATGGGCAAGAATGCCTCCGGCATTCTCGTGAAAATTTCCTCGAAGTTCCAACGGGTCCGCAAAATTTCGCTGAAATTTCGTGAAACCATCGGAAATCACTATAGGAGGATTTTTGCGGCTGCATTCATAAATACTGCCGTGGGAATCCTCCAGTCAGTGAGCGATTCCTGGACACTAAAGGACAGAATGAGGGCAAGCTCTCATTCTGACATGTAGTCAGAACACATGACTCCTGTGTTCTTGGATAAAGAAATCCAAGAACACATACAACTAGTAAAGGGCTGCAAGAGCAATCTGGGGAGCGGAGCTGACAGCTCTGCTCCCCTGATTGGTCTTGCAGGTCCCAAAAATCTGGTCTCGCCAGCCAAATTTACAAAGGCCCTTCTCGCCTACATGTTTGGTAAGCGAGAACGGCACAATTCGCTGCGAGACAAAATTTAATAAATTTGCTCGCTCATCCCTAGTTATAACTACAAAATCCCCCCCTTTTGTTTTCTTCTCAATAGCACAGGGAAGGGAACATTCTGTTGTTTGCAAAAGTAAACTTGGCAGAGCTAATAAAACTGCTTGAGATACCATTGCATAGGGCACATGACAACAGTGGAATTCTTTGCAAGGTCAACATATGTTTTAAACATTTTAAATATTCAGTGGTATATTCAATAGACCAAAATCAATTCTATGTGTGTCAAATTAGCTTTTCACAAACCTTTTATCACAGAGGAAACCTTACATTAAAATTTAAAACATAAGTGAAATGAAAACACCCTTTGTTGGTGTTAAATGGAGAAATGTCCACTTATATTGGTGGTCTGTGTGAGAAGAACCCGCTTATATTAGTGGTCAGTTGAGGAAAGACATTGTATATCAATTTTCATTGGGAGAAGGAACACGGTGTTAGTGGTCAGTGGAAAAAGAACCTCTTAAATTAGCAGTCTGTGGGAATAGAAACCCTAAGTACTAGTAGTCAGTAAAAGATAGTCCTACCTATATAAGTGGCCAGTGGGAGAAGATCCTCCACTATATTAGTGGTCAGTGGGATAAGGACGCCCTTATATTGGTGGTCAATGCATGAAGGAATACCTTATATTAGTATCTGCTTATAATCAAGGTCAAAGAGAGTAGGAGACCCTTGTAAATGGTTTGTAGGAAAAAAAATCCCCATAGATTAGTGGTCCTTGGAAGGACCTCTTGATTATATTGTCACTGAAAGAAGAACTTATATTTGTACTCAGTGGAACAAGAAGAACTCCCTCTGTATTAGTGGTAAGTGTGAGAAGATCCCCCTCTTATATTAGTGGCCAGTGGCAGACGGACGCTCCTATTTAGTGATTAATAGGAAGGTTGCCAAAAAGACATCTAAGAATACCATTACTAAAGAACCTTTAGTAACCACTAGAATAGCCTTTCACAACATTTTTTACATGGGGTAACCTCCGAAATTACTTTTGGGTTTCAGAGAACTCTTGCCAATATTTATGATATGGCCAGTTCTTTGTACATTACCTTGGTGGTCAATGGGATGAATGCATCTTGCATTGTTGGCCAATGGAGAAAATGCCATGTTTATGGATTGCCAAAAGACCTAGTGTCAGTGGTAACAGACATTTGGGGGCAAAAATTGCTTATTGCTCAAGGAACCCCTAGAACCTTCTGGGGGGATTCCAAATGAGAAACACTGCTGTAGAGGAACCTTAGGATTCCACAGTACCCAGGTAAAGAAAGGTTGTCCCACATGTTTGCAAGGGGGTTCAGCTTGAAAATAATGATTTTTTACTGATTGCATTTATTACATTTTAAGAACTCCTTATTTTAGCCCAATGTTATAACCTGTAAACATATTGCTGCATTATAACTCCTAGTATTCACCACCACCATGGGCATTGTGTCTCCACAACAGGTGGTAATGATCCTCATCTAGCCGAAACCAGCTTTAGAACCCTAGTTACTGTCATTTATCATTTCTTTTGCCTGTCACTGGGAGCCTCTGCGATCTTTCATTACCTTGCTGCAAATATTCAATTAAATTTTGATAATGACAGCATGTTGACATGGTTAAACACACACACAAGCTGGAGAAATGGCTTTGAAGTGTTCACAGCTGAGCCCAGGAATCTCAGTCAGCCTTGTCAGACCCAGAATATCTTTACATATCAACAATGTTACAGCAGCCATGGGGAATACTATCATTTTTCACCATAAATGCTGAGAGTGGAAAGAGAGAGGGGAAGCTGAGAGCTTCAAACATGAATAAATTAACGACAGACAATGAAAAGTATACCAGAGAAGTGACAAAAGCATAAAGCAGTTGCTAGAAGGAGACCATTTCCAAATGTTATGTTGAAGTAGCCCTAATGTACCGTATGTGTGAAAAAAGACCTTGGGCACTGAGTATAGATAGAAAATAGCACAAATTCCAGCATCATAGAGAACCATTCAACACAGATAGGAAAAACTTTAAATATTATCTTATTTTAAAATAATATATGACAGCTCAAAAGTTGATGGCACATTATTCAATAGAGATGACCAAAAATTTTTTTTAGGAAATCCATTTCAGATTTGCTGGATAACACAGGTTTTCCCATGATAGTTTACCTTCTCTAGTCTTTAAGAGTTTTAATAAATTAGGCCATCATGTGTATAGGCTCAAGATGGGACTTGAGGTGGCTTGCCAATTTTCTTTCTGAACACAGCAACGCTTGACCATTTTCGAGGGTTCTCTCAGCACTTCTGAACCTTTTAACCTGACCCAAGGTTCTTATACTGCTTGTCCCTCAACATGCAGACCTTACACGGCCTTGTGGCATCTGTTATATTGCTACCTAAAGCAGAGCTTTCATTACAATTTTTACTTTAAATAAAATGGTATAACCCCTTTATAAGAAGTAAAAAAGTGTTTTTGTTTTTTTTTTTCCTAACTAACTTGTTTTTCTGTCCTTACCACTGCAGCAGAAGAAAACGGATAGCATTGCCTGGTGCAGACGAAGGTAAAATCCAGTATGGCGCGGAAATGAATTGAGGCTTGCTGGGGGAGGAATCGAGGACTCTGCAGAAGTAGAAGCAAATGGAATTTTTTTTATGTTAATAACAGTTTCACTTTAAGCCACCTCTGTAGCACACCTATCCCCAGTCTCCTTGTTAGAGGAACCAACTCTCTTTTATCATGTTTGGTCTCATGCTTCAAAGTTACTTTTATTTCCTGGCATAGCAAAGGGATGGAGTTGTTGGTCCATCCAATTCTTCGAAAACACTTTGGACCTGGATCCCAAATAATGAATCATAAATCTGAATCACAGAGTAATTGTACAACTATCTATGATCTTAAATAAACAAAAATTCCTAACGTGTCCCTAAGATATTACCAATGCCACATCCCATTCGTTAACATTTTTCAACAGAACATGAGAGGATAAAGGGACTTTTCAGGTATGATAGTTACAACAATTGGTTAAGTCATTACACATTTATCATTTTTTTATAGAAAACCACTTTAATAAAAATATTTAAAACACAAAAAACTTGTGTTCGCATGTGTTTCTTTGGCACACTCATATATTTCACATGATCAGATTTTCCTCAACACGTTTCGTGGTCAAAACCACTTCGTCAGGAGGAGTACATGTTTTTAATCTGACATAAATTCAATGATGAAACACCCCTTCAAGGTCAGGAATCACATACAAGAGGAGAGATCAGTGGTAAGGACAAGGCATCTCAGAGGTATACTTGCTTGTGCCACCTAAAATGGTACAGTGTATTCACCATATATATCCAATGATGTTTCCTCTATGTATAGATTACATCAAATGCTGCCAGAACTCATTTCCTCAGCTTGAAAGGAGCTACACAGATAGACACAGCGTCTGTATCCATAGAGGTGATCTATGATCTTATTAAGGTCCATGTTACCCGATGCCCAACCAGTGCCCCAAAGGTTTACATTCTAGTAGTTGGCTGTCAAGTTGCACACGGTAGAGACTGCTTAGAGCAGTGTTTCTCCACCAGGATTCCATGGCACTCTAGGGTTGCTTTGGAGGTTGCTAAGGGTCCCTTGAGAAATTTGTGCCTAAAGGTGCGTACACACTTCCAATTTTTATGGTTCCAATCGAACGACGAACGATCGATTGGGCAAAAAATCGTTCGTAAAAAAGTAACCAACGATTGGGCAAAAAATCGTTCGTAAAAAAGTAACCAACGACGCCGACGAACGAGGAAAGTCGCTGGAAACGAACGACCGGACCGACGGATCGGATTGGGCGACGATCGTTTTCCAACGATAATAATTGGAAGTGTGTATGTAGCTTTAGAGGTCAGTTGAAATAAGACCAAAAACCTTTTTGTCTATCTGTAAGAGTGGCATTATTCCCATTGGCTACCAGGCTAAGGTACTGAGAGCTGTGGATATAGTAATTACAGTATGGATGTCTATGACATAAACATTTTTTCAAGGGCCCCTCCATATTAAAAAGTCAAGAAAGACAGGCTAGAGACTCGCATTCCACTATGTTGTGTGAAGTGCTTACACATTCTGTGGTAAAGTACTGTAACTCTTTATTTTGTGAAATTAATGAGATTCCTGGGGCAGAATTAATACATGAGATGGATGTGAGCAGAAATAGGTGCAGAGAATTAGACACAACCAAACCACTTCTGAGGACACCCAACACATCTTTGGTTTTAGGTATTGTCAGGTCAGTTATCTCAATAGCTCCATGCTCTATGTGTGCACTGCCTTCGATTTTTATAAATGTACCCCATCAAACAGAACACAGGGTCCTGTCTGCTGCTCTGCACATACCATTCACAAAGACAAACAAGTGTGTATAATGCAAAATGGGAAGAGCATCCAATTGCCTGCAAGAAATGACATTTTTCACTCAAAAAGTAATCAGAAAAGTGGATTTGTTTCCCGGGGAGGTAGTGAGTGGACGATTGGTAAAAGAATTCAGATTGAAATTGGACAAGTTTCCCCGAGGAAATACACAGTCACAGGAGTCTGCAGGTTGTGTTCAAGCTTTACAACAAAATCACATTTATTTTGTTAGGTTAAAAAGAACCATTTCAGCTGCCTGCCTTCCATCAAAGGCCCCGAAGATTGCTCACATTTTTAAGTACGGCAGCAATTCTTTTTTAATATTGTTTTTATTCTTTTATTTTGTTCCATGCATAATGTTATTAACCCGTTCTTTTCAAAATGCCTCTTCAAGCAGTAATAATCATTTTTAAAGAACTGAGAATCTGTCCTTGTCTGGGAAGACTTGGTTTTATTTTTTAATACATAAAATAGGAAACAAAAAAGAACAATTATTAGCAATAAGGATCACATGGGCTTCTAGTGTGTTCTATGAATACTGAAATTAAAGGAAATGCAGTAAGCAGTGCTATTACTTACCTGTCCTTCTGAATATTCCAGTTACCTGGCTGTCATTCTACTTTACTGCATTTATTTTCTAAATCACTGACTTTACTGTATATCAATTCTAACTATAAACAAAGAACTTAGTATTATTTCTCTCAGTTCGAACCATGCAGTCACAGCATATGTCATTTACATACATGTGATTGCAGTTGTATGTGAGTGGTGGAGGTGTAACTACTTTTGTTATTTTTAATTTTGTAATACTTAAAAAACAATTTAATTTTAAAGTGACAGCTACTGTTTTTGGGACAATATATGTCTTTTAAGGCTCCTTTCCCCATTGGTGCAGGTAATAAAGCACAGTCAGCACTGTTTACCCAACCACACTTGCCAGGATCTGGTTTAAAACCCAGCAATGCTCAAATCTGAAATTTTCCAGGTTCCCCCTCTCTAGAATGCATTGTAGAACACATTTCTCTAGGTCCTCCTGATCTCTCTCTTTTTTAGGTGGTCCCAGGCCCTCAGGAACAGCAAGGGAATTCTACGTCTATGAAGAGAGCAGTGGGTTTCATCAAAGGCACTTTGCAGTTTGTGTGAGAGTTATCCGACAGCTATACAACACCCAAAGCACAGTGCTGAAATATAGAAATAGGCTTGTGGGTGACGTAGCAGCCATGAGCTGGTTGCAACTGTTTCAGAACCATGATATGCGAGATACATCGAGCAGCACAGTGGCTTGGAGGTTATCCTGTTTGTGTGGGTTTGCGCCCACGTTCCAAAAACATGCAGTTGGACCAATTGGCTTCATTCAAAAATAAATTGAATTTAGACTGGGTTAGGTGAGTTTGAAAAGATGAGTTTTGAGGGCTCTTTTAAATTGCAGAAATTAGGAGAACGCCAAATAGGATGAGGAAGACCATTCCAGAGAGTGGTGGCATCTCTACAAAAGTCTTGGAGCCGTGCATGTGATGAGGTTATGAGTAAGGTAGTCATTAGTAGGTCTTTGGAGGAGGAAAGGGGGCGTCTAGGGGAGTATTTTTCTATCGGATCAGAAAGGTAAGTGGGACAAGAACTGTGGAGGGATTTGAAGGCAATGTACAGAAGCATGAAATTGGTTCTAAGGTGAAATAGAAGCCAATGTGGAGAACTACAAAGAGATGCAGCAGAAGAGGAGCGGAGGGAAAGATGGATAAGTCTGCCTGCAACTTTCATAATAGATTGTACAGGAGAGAGTCGGGTTAGTGGAATACCAGAGAGGAGGAGGTTACAGTAGTCCAGACGAGAAATGATAAGAGTTCAAGGAGTTATGTCCTCCATACCAATTCCATCATCATTTTTTGGCACCCAGGATATACCAGCAATATTTCCTACCTGCCATACTTAAAGCCATCTTATTCAATACCAATGTCCCATTTCTTCAGAAGTCAGCATGACAAGCCCCTCCCCATCCTTTACATTTTCAGAACTCCAAATGCATGTATAATACTGTCATATATTACATAGAAGTGATTTGAAGCAAGCAAAAAAAAACTAATTCACCAAATAACACTGAAATGCAATATTTTATGTGGAAAGAAGTCTTTTTTTTACCTATATAATAAATAACTGGAGCCAAATGAAGTTTAACCTCTAGCAAGAGAGGCCATTTCAGTTTTAACAAAGTCATGCAACAAATGTGATAAGTGGAAGGTCTGTATACAAAGTTTGATGGTTTTAGAAACAGTCACCATTTTATTTGTGATTTCCAATCAGCAGACCAGCTGATCAAAGCGCATAATGATTATCTTCAGAGCCACAGTTAAGAGCTTACGATCTACTTTTGTCATTAAAGTGATTGGATCGATGTAGGCGAGTTCCCTATTTGTGCTGAATCGAATGACCGTTTAAGACATCCAAACAATTCAATGATAGGTTTAAATGGTTGATTGGATGAAAAAATCGATGTGTGTATGGCCAGAAAAAGTCTTGTCTTTGGTTCTCAAAAATAAATGAGAACTTGTAAAATGAGAACAAAAATAGTTTTTTTTGGCCGGGAGAAGATTTGTGAAACATCAAATATAGAAAAAGAAAACAAGTACAAAACTATGGAAAGCAAAGAATTACTCTCACCAATGAATCAAGTAGAATTATACATGGAAAAACAAGCCTATCATTTCTTATGTAATATTGATTTACCTGCTCTGTCAGAGCTTCACACTGCTTTCCTAGAAGACCCTATTTCAAAGCTAGAAATCGAGCAGACCATTATGTCTTTCCCTGGTGACAAAGCTCATGGAACAGATGGATTGCCTATCTGTGAAATAATACACTGAGTATGTTTCTAATCATTTACACAAACTCTAATTAGAGTTAAAACATTTCCCCAGAGACTCATTCTCTCTAAAAGGTGATTCGAACTTTAGTTAAATCATAAACACCCATTTTAGTTTTAATTTTTATCTTATTTCTTCTTATATCTTATTTCTTATATCTTATTTCTTATATCTTATTTTATACATTCTGACCCAACTAGTTTAATTCTGGCTAAATCTGTCAGTAGTGAATGCAACACAGAACTACAATTATTAATAATTACGTTATTATAAATAAGTTTTAGTTATTATAAATAATAAGTATTAGTTAACATAAACAATAACTAATAACCACAATAAAGACAGTCAAGAATTGTTTTTCTCAGATGACATCAAAACATCTATTTTGAGCTTCTCAGTGGAGATCTGGAAGTGGTCTTGTTATACAGCATGGGTCAAGCTGTTATATTACACATTTTAATTGAAAATAATCTCCAGTGGCCAGAGACCACAGGTTTATGCCGCATAATGACACAGACAAAAGGTGTAGGTACAATCCTTGTATGATGCCATCATGATGGATTTGCTAACCATTAGGTCATTAGGACTGATTTAATAAAGCTCTCCAAGGCTGGAGAAGATACACTTTCATTAGTTGTTGGGTTAGCACAATTTAT
>NC_092859.1:152094291-152148428 GCF_032062135.1 Pyxicephalus adspersus
TATTACAGTATTGCATTGTTTTGTCTATCTATCTTTTTATTAAATAGTATAATCTTTCAAGTCTTTGTGTTATCTCTCTTTGTACACTTCAAATTGAATCCCATCAATATCTGCATAAACTGTCACAAATTATATCCGTGACATAACATTAGTGAAGCTGGGTGATCCAGGAAACCTAGAATAGATTTCCTAAAAGTCATTTTCTACTTGTTAGCAAATGTTTTCAATCCTGGATCAGATCCATTCCAGGTTTGCTGGATCACCCAGCTTCACTGCTTATCCTCTCCAGCCTTGGAGAGCTTTATTATATCAGGTCAATTATCTGGGCTTTTAAATGGCACCCTGAACTGCAAAATAAAAGATAAAACTAAATGCCGATTGTGCAGATCCTAAAAAGATCCTGGTAATTGCTAACAAAAGCAGTTTTAAGTCTAATGACAGGATTGTATGCACCAATCATCATCTCAAAATTGTATATTATGACCCCCTCCAACTGCATGATTATCTCTCTGAATTAGACATTATACAACTCATGACTTTGCTGGTTGAAGATGAGGAAGACCATAGGGAATTCAGGGATTCTGATCCGTTATGCATACCTGGATTGAAGCTACTGAACCCTGGCTTGATTGGTTCATCAGCATATGCACAAACATGGCCGTAACCCACCCTTCTCCCATTTCCTTTTCCCTCTGCTCGTTTCTGTTTTACCCCATATCTACCCTTTTTAATTTTTCTTTTTCATCTTTCATCATTTTTAGAATTAGATATCTCTCTCCCATTTGTTTTTAATCTATGTCTACATCCTTACTCCCTTCCCTCCCAAAACTCCAACACCACTTGGACAACTAAACCCAGGTAACGTTGTCTGAAAATGTGAACTTCATTTGTCAATGGTTTGGATACCTCTGCTTTGTGGCCAGGTTTCCCTTTTTTGGATTTTCTATACTGTTATTAGGTAATTTGTGAAACTTTTGCTTATCCTTATGCCACAAGTTTGAGATATACACAGTTGTTTTATTGTATCCCTTCTCTGTACCCCCTAATTAATTGTTCTTTTTCTTGTGTTTTGTCATTTTTATTTTGTGTAGTTTGCATTTTTTTTTAAACTTTATAAAATTCATGATATAAACAAGAACTAAAATGATAAAATGCCAAACACTTAAACGTGGAAAAGTTTTGACTGTGGCCCCTTATTCAGCTTTAAATTGAACTTTATTATTTCATAAACTTTAACCATTATTTTTATAAAACTAATAATCTGAGTCATTCAAGACTCAAACACCATAAACCAAATAGAATTGACCTTCTTTAATCATGTGAAGCAGTGTCCACCCACAAGGTGCGCATTATTACCCAACAGTCAGGTTTTTAAAAATCCCTGAAAACCAAACAGAATTGACCCTAATAATTAATTTAAAAAAAAACTATTCACTCATAATACACCCAATAAAGGTAAACCGCAATATGCTGGGTGGGTGGAAGCTTGTAACTTGCTCATGTAGGTAAAACAGCCACTTCATGATTGAATGTTGGCTTTTTCACCAAAATAACAAAACCATTCTGATGATCCACTGTTCCCAGCTGTGTTCAATACTCCGCCTCTCTCTTAGCTTTTACCCAACTTCAGACTTCAACCTGAAAAAAAAAGGAAGCTGCACACAGCAGTAAAAAAACATCTAACTTTCTTATAAAATATAAATTAAATTATATTAAAATTGTTAAAAAAAATGGGGCAATGCTGGTGGGGCAATCCCATGGAGCAACTATTTTATTTTTGCAGCCCTGACAATCTATTTGTAAAATATTAAAGCCTAACTATAAATTGATAAAAAAAAATCATCTATAATACCAAATCAACTGTCCTGGGAAAAAAAAACAACAGTAACATGGACTTACTGAAATAAACAGTTGTGAGTTCACATTTCTTTTTCACCAGAATAATTTGAATATCTTAATTTTATCATGGAAATCCAGAACCTGATCTAAGATCCTTTGTCCCTTATCGGCAGTCAACCCTTTTGGATAGACAACCCTTTTATGAAGATAAAAAATGTATTTATGTTTTATCTTTTTAAAAAAAAAAGGTGAAGCCCCTCTCCTTCTGTCTTTTCCAACACAGCAGTAGATATGAGCACAGAGCCTCCTGGGATACCTGCGTCACGCATCCCAAGAGGCTTCTGGCTTCTCCTGCCCATGTCCAATCTCGAGCAGTTGAATTTTTTTCCTGTAATGGGAATAAAATGTGGATCTCATGCATGTGCAGTGAAATTGGCACAAGATGGCGGCACCGGTCTTAGAAGAAGGCAGATTCCAGGACAGCATGGGACCCAAAGGAGGACACCGCCAGGGAAAATGGGGGCTCTGCGGAAGTTGAGTGTAATTTTTTTTTTTAGTTCTTTTTTTTAAAGTGGTAATACTCTGAAATGAAAACAAAAATAAATTATATTTGAATTCTCCAATATTTCCTCATTTTGGGAGAAATTTATTTGGCAAAACCCTTGTTATAAAACCAATAGAAGCTTCCTTCTTCCCCTAAGGCAATATGGATAACTCCCAAATGTATTTTCTGATTATCCAAGGCACCAACTGCGTGGATGGAATTACAAAGTAAAGTGTTGAGTGAATATAACAAAATTTAAAGCTGACAAATAATAAACTAAAGAAAAAAAATCTCTAAATTGGAAATTAGCAAATTCAACTGAAGTAAATGTGGGACATGTAAAATACAAATTGGGATAAACAGAAAATGGGCAGACTGGAGGACAATTGGCTCAGAACCGAGAACAAAGTTGGGGATGGTGTTGAAGAATAGAACAAGTAGAACAAATTTTATCTTTTGTTTAACCTAAGAGGGAGAAACCAATAACAATTAAAAAAATGGCAACCACATCTTGACATTCCACAATGCAAAAAATAGACTAGGATTCTTCATCCCCCTTCAGAACTCAGGGATCCATCTCTGAATTAATGTCATGTGATCACTTATTAGGAGCAAAAGAAAGTTGTTTTTAGTAGAATGGTTTGCCTCATTTCATGCATTATAGCAGATTATGTATAAAAAAAATGAGAAAAGAAAAGAGAATTGGTAGGTTTATAGTTGAGGGGTTAGAAGGATGGAGAGAGGGAGCCTGGTTTATCAATGATCTCCAATTCTGGAGAAGATAGACTATCATGGGAGAACCTGAGTGATCCAGCAAAACCGGGGTTGATTATTTAAAAAACATTTGCTCTTAGTTTGCAAATGTTTTCAGTCCTAGACCAGATCCATTCCAGGTTTGCTAGATTACTCAGGTTCATACATGATAGTCTATCTTCACTATTTGTGGAGCGCTTTAATAAACCAGAACCAGTAGGCAGGGTGGTTATCAATCAGATGAGGAAGATGAGTAAACATACAGGCCAAATAACCCCCCCCCCCACCTTTGTTGCAGGAACCGCCTGTCGTTCAGTATTAAAAAGCAGGGTGCCCCAATGTACCCAGTCTTTATTTGCACCAAGGTGTTTTAAAGTCATGTTTCAAGATGTTTCATGAATGTATATCTCACGTATAGGAAATGTGTTTGGTATTTGCTTCCATTAGTAATAAGGCATCTTTCTGGCATAATTGTGAGAAATGTTTCTTTATCGCCCAAAAAAGGAGTGAGCAACCTTTAAGCAGAAAGGCATTAACACGGAACTCCTTCTATTCCCATTACCCCTTCTATCTGCTTCCCCCACTACAGTGTCCCCTCTCTGTTTTCTTAATTTAAAAAACAAAACAAAAAAAAAAACCCTGTGTACCCATTTCCTGTCCAAGGACATTTTGGCTCTTCCTCTGGCACCTATGGAGCACAGGCAATCTTCTATTAGCGGGCAGTACTTAAGTAATATTGTGTAAGCTCCCCTTAGTCCCAGGAAATGGGCAAAATGACACATTCTGGGGGGAAAATAGAATTAAAAAAAAAAAAAAAAAATAGTTCAACTTTAAGGTCCAACAAAACTAGGACACATTGAATAGCCCCCGGCGACTGTACAAGTCATTTGAAAATATACAGTTTAGGGTAAAATGCCATTGAAAGAGAACACTGTGCACATTGGGCCTGATTTAAGAAAGCTCTCCAAGGCTGGAGAGAATGCACTTTCATCAATGAAGCTGGGTGATCCAGCAAACCTGGAATGGATCTGGTCCAGGACTGAAAACATTTGCTAACAAATGACTTTTAAGAAATCCATTCCAGGTTTGCTGGATCATTCAGCTTCACTGATAAAAGTGTATCCTCTCCAGTATTGGAACGCTTTATTAAATCAGGATCACTGTTCTTGCATGTACAATGGGATTTTTACTTACTACTTTTCGTAAAAATTACAGATGATCCTAATCTATTGAACTGGACAGTGCTGGTTTTAGACAATAAGGGGTCCAGGGCAGAAAAAATATGGTCCCAAAAGCATTAATACACGAGTTTACCAGCAGCCATTTGAACATTTGCTATGTTTATATAACTTATATAAACATCCCATTGTGTTGGCAAGACACAATATCAATGCATTACAAGGGGTTAATAAAGAAGACACAAAGGTCTGCCATACCCCCTAACCAGTCAGAATCTGTCCCCAGTATAGTGAGGTAAACCTTAACGCTGGTTGCTGGGAGTTATTGCACGTCATTTCTTCTACAAACAAGGTCAGCCGGTGTATTACGTCCGGACCTTTGTATTACACTTATCAGTGTGAAAGTCTTACCTGGATCACTTCAGAATGACAGGGATTAGACCGTCTACTGGCAGACATACTTCAGATTGGATGGAGGCAGATGAAATAAAGCTGGGCAAAGGCACTTTATCAGCTCAGGGATGTTAGCTTTCAACAGGGACAGAAGGGAACATGTTCATTAAATTTGCCTGTCTTACAGATGATGGTTTTTTCTTTTTAGCTTTCCCTGTGTTGACAGCCGTGGTTTATATCTGCATGTACCTTAGAGCTCTAAGACTGCTGCTACTAATTACTAAAAGTAGAACAAACCAGGTTTCTATGACAAGGACATTTTAAAAACAACCACTATTAATGAAATTTGCTGGGTAACTTCTAGATATTCATGGGTGGTATACATGAAGGGCAGTGCTGGGATAGATCCAGCACAACCCATGGCAAAGGTGCCAACCCTGTGCTTTATAACATATAAACGGTCTGCCTAATAAATACCAAGCCTGTTTTCTATCTCTTAACCCCCCTAGCGTTCTAATTCCATCCAAATTTCCAAAAGCGTTTGGCATAGAAATTTATTTTACATTGTAGGCTATAATTCTTAGGCATAACTCACTAAAAAATGTCCAATATTTAATAAATTTAATAATAAACTTTAAATAAAAAAACACAAAAATCTGTTAAAAAAAATAAATAAATAAGTAAACATGTAATGTTAGTGTACAGTAGCATGTATAATATATATATAATATCATTTTATGTAAATTATATGAACTTTTTTTGTATTGGACTAATACAATACAGTTATTTTGTATTGAATATAATACAAAATTATTTAAATTTCCCTCTGCTCCTCCAGCCCTCACCGACATCACTGAAATCCCCAGAGAAAGTTTCTGCACTACGCGACTGAAAATCGAAGGAGGAGGATGTGTCCCCAGGACCTGGGAGGACCAGCAGGATGCGGGGGGACAGCAACTGAGTAAGGTAAGTGTTTTTTTTTTTTTAGGTTAAAGTTACCCTGAGTGTGACTTGGGATTACTGCTATTTGCAGGTAAAATTCACCCCGAGTCACATTTGGGATTACCGCTAGGGGGGTTAAATAAAGCAGTGAGATGATTATGATCTCTTGCCATGAATGTTTATATTTCTCCAAACATGGCACTGCTGTTTAGTTTGTAGTCAGTTACCATTTAATGCCGCTGTGTTTCCCCTAACGTTGTCACGCACGGAGAGACAGGACCACTAGGGGGCGTATGGAGGTGGTGCGAGCCCTGGGAAGGGCCAAGGCGCAGAGTCTAAGCAGTAACCAGGTTTTCTCCAGAGCCTCTGATGATGAGGATGTTGCGCTGCTGGTTACGGCCAGGTTGCGGTTCTTGGGCACACCAAGGTGGGAAAGCATGGTACCAAATCACCAGGCAGGAGAATAGTCAAGGAAAACTGGGGTTGAGACAGACAGCAGGCAAGGGAGTTCAGGTCACATGTCAGGGGTCAATAGTCAGGCATTCAGGAGGCCGACAGCAATGACACAGGGGCCACTGCGAGCACAGGGAACAGAGGAGACACTATAACAGGACGCACAGGAGAAGCAGGGATAACCACAGGCAGGAACAGGAACCACAGGAACACAGGACCACCACAGGAAAGTTGGCAGGGAACCAACACACTGGACAACGACAGGATAACACAGGAGCTGGACACAGGAAACACTGGATTAAGCAGAAGATGTACAGGAACTAGATCACAGAACTGGGGAGCTAGGCACTAGTACCTTGATCCACGAACACAGAATGGAGTCTGCGAGAAAGCTAAATAGCCAGGGCTGGTGAAGGGGCTACTTCCTGATTGCCCACCGGCATGGACAGAGTCGATAAAGCCTGGAAACAGAGGCACGCCCAGCATCAGAACTGCGCAGGGGAGAGATGCCTGTGTTTTAGTGAGGAACAGGTAAGTTTGACACACGTTCTGAAATCTTTAAAAGTTGAACATTTGAGCAACATATTACTTTGACATTTTTAGAAAAAAATTTACAGCATAGCAAAAAGAGTGCTGCAAAAAAATTTCTGCTGACATTCTGCAGCAACTTGAAATGGAGACGAACTTTTTCAAAAAGTCATTACTTGGTGCCGAAACCCGGATCTTTCAGTATGATCCTGGAACAAAATGACACTCATTGGAAACACCTTCATCATCAAGAATCAGTGATTCTGAATTCAGAGCTGTGTTGTGTTTTGTGACATGAAGGGTCAAAGCTGAGAGAAAGAGTCAGGAAAAGATGGCAGACGTGGGAAATGGTGTCATTCTTCATCAGGACAATGCTCCTTCTCACGGCACTTTCGTGGACCAACAAACACATCAACACAAAGAAAATCCTCCATATTCACCAGATTTGGCAGCTTGGTTTTTTTCCTACATTAAAATCAGTGAATAATGGAACACGCTTTGTGTCAATGGATGCAGTGAAAAACATCAGATTTTTTTGAAACAGCTGACAGAAACTGATCTGCTCCTCACCTTCCACCAGTGGAAAACAAGATGGCATCGGTGCTTCATTGTCAATGGAGAGAATATTGAAGAGGACAAACATTAGAATTGTAATTTAAATAAATAAAAGTGAAATATTATATCAGCCTCTTTATTTCATAGACAGACCTTGTTTTTCAGATGGAATGGCTTTGACTTTTAAGGAGGCAAGGCAATATAAATTGTATACTGGAGTATAGAATGTACAGCACCATGCACAAAATAGTAGTGGTGGCATAAGTGATATGCAGAATCCCGTGGAAAGTTAAACAGTTGACATATATTTTTCAACTGTTTATCTAGATCCTTAATTCAACATATTTTCTTCAGTAAACTGCAGCATTCTCTTTCTTATGTGCCAAGCATTATAGATAACTCTTTCCACACACATGGATGTCCTACTTGTAACGTAAACTAGGTCTTTTGTTAGGCAGTGTTTGCAGGTACATAAAGGGAATTTTTGCTCTGCTGAAAGAATGCTTACAAGAAGGCGTCAGAAATGTTTCACCGGTAATTTGCTTTGGTAATGTAGTTCTTCAATTCAATTACAGCTTGTGCTGCCTCATTATAATAATTATTATCATCCTTTGTTAGACTCCTTTACATTCTTGAAGATCGCTGTGAAAATTTAAGGAGTCGTTTGCAGGGGAAATATTTTTTTTTCTCAAACATTTGAATTAGCTTATTTTGTATGAGCTATGAATAAGAATACACTGTGTTCTTTTTCTTACATCCCACAATGTAAATTGTTAAAAAGGTTAAGCTTTGTTCTAAACGCAGAAATGTAGCAGCAATACAAACAGGGCGGTGGAGTATCTTCACTATGACAGTAAAAAGGCAGAAGATAAATAAATAGAACACAGAAACCACAAAAACTCCAATGTCTTGAGCCAGTTCTGCTGTACATCAAATGTTTGAGATAAATCAAATTTCAAGAACTTAGAGGTTGAGTGCAAAATAGGAAAGGGTAAAGAAGACAGAGAAGGAGTGAACAAGACTTAGAAGAGCCAGCAACATGGACATATAGAACGAGAGCAAAGAAGGGAATAGCTTGATTATTCCCCTGAAGTTCTTGGTCGAATCAGTTATTTATTTTAGGGCTGGGCCCCTTTTAGCTGAGGAAGCTGCTTAGCCTGGGCATTTGATTATTCCTTGAAACTGCATAATGGTCTGCACGAAAGCCAGAAGAAGGGCTTTGATGGTTCATATCTGCTACTATCCGAATATGCCCTTTCCCAACATGGGAAAAAGACTCGTAAATGGAAGTGCAGTCAAGGAATGAGGTTCAGCGGAGGTTAGGAAGAAAAGCTGAAGGATCTGCTTTCAGTCTTAGCTACATACACAGTAAAATTACTGAACACCTGCTGGACTCTATCACTGAGGTATGGTTTATTGCTGGCTGAGAGTTTTGTTGACTGGGGATTATTTTCTTGCGAAAATTTCCTTAACTTTCGATGAGTCCCCGAAATTTCGCGAAACAATCGGAAGATCAAAGAAATCATTACGATCCCTGGAACTAGAGGTTATTACCCTCTAGTGCCCCAGGATCACAGTTGATTTTTAGGGCTGCATTCATACTTGCAGCCCTGGGAATCCTTCTGTTTGCGATCCCTGGCACTATAAGTTAATCAACCTCTAGTGCCCGGGGATCGCAATCGAAGCCCTGCAGTCACAGCTGATTGGAGGCACTCACGCGAAACTCCATTGAGAGTTCATCTTCAGTTCCACTGCAATCCCCGGGCACTAGAGGTTAATTAACCTCTAGTGCCCCTGGATCGCAGTAGATTTTCAGGGATGCATTCATTCATCCAGCACTGGGAATCCTGTGTGCGATCTCCGGCACTAGAGGTAAATGGGGACAAGTCTCCCCATTCAAAACCTCTAGTGCTCAGCTCAGCTTTCCTCAGCCAATCAGAGAGCACTAGAGGTTTTGAATGAGGAGACTTATCCCCATTTAACCTCTAGTGCCGGGAATTGTACACTGAGCTGATCAATTAATGCAGCCGGATTTTTTTTTTTTTAATCTTGTTTGGCCAATTTAAACCGGCTATTCTCGCTTACAATTTCGGTAAGCAAGAACGTCAGAATTCACCACGAGATCGAGTTTTAAAAACTCGCTCATCCCTATTAAGGCAAAGGGATCATTGCTGAATGCTAATTCCAGCATGGATTCCTACTGTTTTTAGCTTGACATAAAATGATATGCTGGTATGCTATTTTAAAAAGCAAGGGGAAATTTCTTCTTAGAGACTTAGAAAGGTGAAGGGAACCGGTTCTCCTACAGCAGTAGTTATTTTCAGGAACACTGTAACCTATATTGGGTGGTGATGGATGATATCTTTTTGGTTGATAGCTGGGGAGAACAAGAAATGTATCCTTGCAATGACATCTGGTAATGCATTATTAAATGTAATAGTCGTGCTTCCTGGACATTTTTTCACACGGTAACAATTTCCTAAATTTTCACAAAAATGCCATTCTTATTAAAAAAATAACAAAAGAGACAACTGTTTGTAACCCTTAAATAATACTTCCTTCCAATCCAAATTTCCATGCAAAAAGTGTTACATTTTTTTGCATGGAAATTTATTTTACATTGGAGGCTATAATTTCTAGGCATAACTCACCGAAATATGTCCAATATTTATTAAATTTAATAATAAACTTTAAATAAAAAAACACAAAGGTCTGTTACAAATAAAAAAAAAATAGTTAAACATGTAATGTAAGTGTACAGTAGCATGTACAATATATATATAATATAATTATATATATATTTTATGCATATTTCTTTGTATTGGACTCTATACAAGTATTTTGTAATGAATTCAATACAAATTTTTTTGAGTTTCTGCATTTGCAGGCTGAAGATCGAAGAAGATGGACCTGCTGGGACCAGCAGGACAATGGGGGATGACAACGGAGCAAGGTAAGTAGGTTTTTTTTTAAGTTAAAGCTGCCCTGCATGTGACTCAGGATTACCGCTATTTGCAGGTAAAAGCCACCCCGAGTCACACTCGGGAATAACGCTAGGGGGGGTAAATCTAACATCTTAATCTTATCTTAAAATTAAAACCTGTAATACCTCTCCCTATCATTATCTACCTCTCGCTCTGACTTCTGCCAATAATAGCCATGTCCTCACACCTGTGCTGACAGCTCTGCGCCCAATTATGCTGGCAACATTACAGTGCCAATGGTTAGAATTACTGATCTGCACAGGTGATCAATATTATCAAACCACACCTCCTATTCTTTCATCCATCTTGGTGTGTGTGTTTTTTAATTCACAGTTTTCTGTTGAATTCCATTGTATACGCCTTACTAGGTTCATAGAAAGAAACATTACACACCTCCAGTCCCTGCACCAAATCCATTTTAAAAATCTCTCTGGAAATCATTCTCAGTTATTTGGAAAGAACATTTTGCAGTACAAAAAGTGCTGAATATTTACTACTAAAAAAAAATATTAGGCCGAGATGAAAAATGTTGTGTCTGTCTCATTCCTTAAAGTAGTGAAGTGTTGACACAAAGATGATGTAATGGTGGTGTGCTGCCATTGACTGTCACAGCCAATAGGAATATGAAAGTATCATAGTTATGACTGCAATATCTCATTTATCAACAGATGGCTTCAAAATTTTTAAAACAAGAGACAGACTTATCATCACCCTAAGAATATCTACTGCACTATTGCTACATGGCATTTAAAAAAAAGGCTTTTCAATTAAATTTTGTCTCGGGCAGCCTTTGTCAATCTATAGAGAAGCCTGGAGCGGGGGAATGAAGGGAGGCCCAGTGGAAGGCCTTCATGACTGGGAGGGGATAGGGAGCAGGCAGTGAAAGGGTTAAGTGCAAGGAGGATTGGATGGGGAATTACCTATTGGGGGGAGGGAGAAGAGGAGTGAAAAGTGGGAAGAGACAGAAGAGGAGGATCTTTTTGCAGTGGGACGGAGAGAGTGAAGAAAGTTTCCCACCCACCCTCCCTGTTTAGGTGATCGGGGGAAGTGTGTTGGGAAGTTGGGTTGGCGATGAGATCCTCGAGGGAATGTGGTTAATTTTACTGTTACAGTGGGGGTGAGAGTCTCATCCATGGTATGGGACTCTCTTTAAGGTCAGTGTTAGTAGTTGTTGGAATTGTTTTGGTTGGAAGGGCTGCGAGTGCTGCTGTGATCATTCCCAAGCTGGTGGTTGCTGCTGGCAGCATATATATCACGGCGATGCAAACCCAAAAAGTATGAAGGGTAAAGTAGTGGGTCCTTCGAGGACCAATTACCAGGGGAGTGTTTAAATTGGTCAAGGTTTTAGGTAAAGATGTTTAATTAATGTATCTGGTATTGTTGTTTATTTGTTATTTAACCACCTGGGCGTTACACTGAGGTCTAGATTTCTGTTCCAAAAGCGGTACACTGTTTTTCATGAAATTTTTTTTTTTTTAAATTGTAGACCTGTAACCTACAGAAATATGTCCGAACGTCATCGCCGAGGGACACGCACACGCTACGGACGGAGAAGAAGAAGCCGGCCGGCTTCTTCTTCTCCGCTGACCGGCTTCTTCTTCTCGGAGAAGGCACCCGAGGCTGGAGATTGACGCTGGGGGATGACGCTGGATTATCGCAGGATTACTTTCTGCAATAAGCACTCAGTGGGAGATTACCATCAAACACGCTGCAGAGGCTTTTAGTCCTTTTTCAGGGCACTTTTTTATTTGCAAAAAAACTCCAAAACAGCAAAATCCAGGGTTCTCATTCACAGGAGATCAATGTAATTGACATCATGACCAAAAACAGCAAAATATTGCCTTCTGAACCTGGTCTACCTGACCTCAAATTTGGGAGAACTTTT
This sequence comes from Pyxicephalus adspersus, assembly GCF_032062135.1. Taxonomy (NCBI): domain Eukaryota; kingdom Metazoa; phylum Chordata; class Amphibia; order Anura; family Pyxicephalidae; genus Pyxicephalus; species Pyxicephalus adspersus. The sequence continues at coordinate 152,106,346 of NC_092859.1, forward strand.
CCCAGCTCACAGGCTGCACATAGCCTGTCTTCCTGAGCCACCTGGCCTGGCCTCCAACCATCCCCTGAACGAAAAGACAGGTGCCTTTTTATCAATGGCCGGGTGCTTCAATCTCTGGCCTGGAAAAGGGAGGAGTGCCTGGCCCACCCATTGCTTTCAGGATACTCCCTGCCTGAATCTCAAATAAAGAGCTGCAATGATGCAGCAATATAATTACACATGGTCCTATCCAGGCCCCTTAATCCCTTTTCCAGGCAAACTAGAGGTACATAATGCCAAATATTTTGCCTGTTCAAGTGCAGGTGCCATCTTCTTCTTCCTTCTTTTCTTCCTACATACGATCTTCAAGCCTTCTTGATTGGTTGGGCTGGGATGATATACCTCACGCAGAACCGGGAATTGCTTTGTAGGAGTTGTAGTAGACAGAAACACATGATGCCAGAGGGATTTGGTTCAGACAGAGAGTCAGTTGGATCTGTTTGCAATTGTGCGCACACAGATGTTCCTATATACATAACACAAATGATTGCATATTAATAAGGCTTCAAGCAGGAACATATTATAGCTAGAATTCACATGAAAGAAGGGTTCCTTAATTCCCTATCACGTTTTTGTAAAATAAACATTTAACTACTGTACCTAAGACCTGACTTCCCTAACTTTAATCAATCTTCCGCTATTCATGTCAACATGAAAGGGCAGAGAACACCTGAGAGTCTCGGTTACTATGGCACTGCGCTAAAAGACCGACTGCTGTGTTCATGCATCACCCGAGTGTCTGCTTTGCTTACTTCTCAGCCCAATACGTCTCCTCTTTGGTTGTCATACAATTATCTTCTCTCCCTCGCACCAGCGCAGCGCACGCCATGTCTAACCTGTGACTAATTGGGAACAAATTCATGCTGCCATTTCCCAAACCCTGAAAAACAAGTCTGCGCCAAGCAGACACCCTTCTCCGTAACGAGCGCCTGTGCAAAGTTAATGACCTATGATGAGGTGACATTAATATACTGCAGATGACAAGAAAGCACAGATATATGCAGATTCTAAACCTGACTGAGACACATTGCATTATCAGTACATAGTGCGACCTCATCTACTGGGCAAACAGGTCAATTAAAATTTAAAAAAAAATAGACAATTTAATTGTCAGTTCATGTTATTCCTTTGGACCGATATTTTTAGTCCTAGACTTCATTATTTACATTACTTTTTAATCACCTTGCAAGTCTGTATAAACACATAAATTAAATGTGTTTAGCAAAACAACCATAGCCACCAATTACGGTTTTCATTACTTTAATTTAGATGTTAGGAAGGATTCAATTATTGATGCTAGTTACTATTACAGAATAACATATTAGGTAGAAGGCTGGATTTGTTTATAAGACTTATAGACCGTGGCCTAGAGTGCCACTAATGTTGGGGTGTTGGGGATTCCTAAGGGGCTGTCCTAAAGAATTCTGCACATGAACTGGAACTTTCTGGGCTGCAGCCCTCTGCAGTAAAATGGGCACCTCAAACCCTTTTAGGTTCCCCCCAGCCCCCTGCCGTACCCCTGTCCAGCCCTCTGGAGTACCCAAAGCGATTCAATACCTCTACTGCTCTCCAGTGTTTCCAGCCCACTGCAGCTCACTCCAAATCTCTACAGTTCTCTTTACCATTTTTATAACCCTATAGCCCACCTCATACCTATAGATTTCCAGTTCTCTTTGATATGTTTGTTAGACATGGCTGTCCATGGTAGCTAGTCATGGGAAAAAAGAAACATAGATTCTGCCTTTGCTTTCACAAACCCTTTAAAGCGTACCTAAACTCAGAAATGTCACTTTACATAAAAAGGTAGACAACCTTTTTATATAAGGTAAAAGATTATGTTGATTTGTTTTTTTTTAAGGGCAACAACCTTTTTTAAAAAAAAAAAAAAATGGTGCAGCACCATTCCCTGAATGGGAGCATAAAGCCTCCCAGGATAGCTACATCACGCATCCCGGGAGGCTTTTGGGTGCTCCTGTGCAGTGAGATTGCCAGGTTTTTTTTCCAAACTACGTCACCCGATCTCGTGCCTGCATCAGGTGACGTAGGAAGAAGAACCCAGGGTGCCGGCTCGGAGACGGGTGCTGGGACAACAAGGGACCCGATGGAAGCTATCTCCGGACCAATAGACTGCTCTGCGGGATTGAAGGTAATTTTTTTTTTTTTTTGTTTTGGGTACTTTTGAGTTTACTTCCTCTGTAATTCTTCCTCCCACCTGCTGTAACCTCCACAGCCACCTCCCACACCCCTTTTAAGTGCATCTATCCTTCACCTGTGTTCCCATCAACACTTCAATTTCATTAAAACCCCTGCAGTTACCTTTAGAAATCACAAGCACTTTATAGCTCACCTCAGTCTTAGAGATTTCCTGCCCTCTCTAACATGTTTGTTAGACAGAGCAGACCAAGGTAGCTAGCCAATAAAAAAAAGAAAGATAAGGTCTAGCCTTGCCCCCCTAGAGACCCATAAAGAGCTCCCCAGACCACACCAGCATCCTTCGCATTACCTTGGAGTGCTAATATACTCTGCATTCTCCCCAGTGTTATCATGCCCCTGCAATTCAACTAAAACCTTTGGAGTTCCTTGTAAAATTTCCAGCACTCCATAGCCAGCCTCAGTCCCAAAGATTTTCAAGCCTCTCCAAAGTGTTTGTTCGAAAGGCCAAGGTAGCTTACCAAGGAAATAAAGAAAAAGTAAAATTCTTCCCAGATGCATAAAGTGCTCTCCAGCCCCCTACAATACCTTTCTCTGCCCCCTGGAATGCCCACAGGTGTCTCACAAAGTTGTTTAGTGACCTGCCATGCCAAATCACCAAACTGCTAAGGAGGACTATTGTAGTCACTGCAGAGGTGTGTCCTCTCTCAGCAGTCTGTAGCAGCCTGCCTGTACAATGATTCTTTAACGTTCCGTTACCAAAGACGATCACTAATAATCCGATTGACACTTCAGCTCTTAATCCTTTGTGTCTCAAAGCCCAGTCTTTCTCAGCTATAATGTTATAAGAACCCATTTTCAGTTTGAATTAATTGAAAAACCTAACTTATTGTATTGATTAGGATGTGGCATCTTTTTGTGAGTTTATGATTTCTTTGGATCGGTCTCCTTTTATATTGCAAAACAAAAATTAGTTTGTCAGGCAGAGGTATTGGGGGAGTCATAGTTTTTGAACTTCTTCCCAAACATGTTTAGATCTTTAGAACACTTCATTGGAACAATGGTGTCGTTACATTTAGATAAATAGGGTAAGCCCTTCAAATCAGAAGTCAAAGTTCCATGCTCCTAAAAAAATGGCAACCCTATTGCTCATCCTACATTTTTCCTTTCTCCACTGTACACCAAGATATATACCATCACTTTTACTTTCAATTTGTTTCCTATTCCAGCTTCAGAAAACATTGACATTATTTCTCTTGTTTATTGGCAACTGATGAGAATCATGTAGACTTTAAAACAAACCTAGAAGATCATATAAGCAAATGCTAATGTAAACCTAAAAAATATCTATTGAATGTAAAAAAATCAAATCAGAACTTTGATTTTCTTCTGATTGTATATCTTTACTTGTTCTATTACACACAGCTCATCTGCTGAAACAAAATGTTCTCCTGCTTCTGAAATGCCTTCTCTTTGTCTCCATTCTCTCACAAAAATTAATGAGCAATTTAAATGATCATAAGAAAGAAAGTGTCTTTGGAATATTTGACTGATTGGAGATACTTTTTGTAGTTAATTTATGGTGACATCTTCCCTTCAGTTTAGAGAGCAGATACCTTATTCAGACCTGTGTTAGAGCTGCCAGCGGTCTGATGGAAAAGCATCTATTTCTTGTTGACTAATTCCTTTGAGCGGCCATGATTTAGTTTGTGTTTCTCGTATAATTAAATGATAAATCTTCCTGGGGAATGAAACTCAATCCAAGATATGTCAAGCCTGTGGAAAACTGTACAACACATAAGACACATTTCCCAGAGAGAGAAGGAGAAAGGAAGCTCTTGTGAAGAGTTTATTAGTGTGTCACAGACCCAGCATTTACCAACACAAAGCTAATCAATAAATAAACAAATAAATGCTTCATAATATGCAATCAATCACCACATTGCCACCATGTGGACTACCCCTCGATTATAAGCAGAAAAAAAAACATCCATGAGGACTCTGGGTAGATGAAGTGACAGACAGGAGTGATGGCCTTAACTGGCGCTTTTGTACACAAAGTGCAGCAAGCTCCACTTTATCATGCTCCAGTCATCTATTGATATATATTTCTCCAGTTTATCATCTGCTCTAGAAAGGCAACAGTAAGCAGCTAGACAATGAGCCAGAAATGCTGCAATCACAGGTGAAGGAGAATATATTGTTGGATAAAAATAATGAAATAAAATAAGAAAACGAGTGATAGAGCAAACTAAGCAAAAAGCACAAAAAGATGTAATACCTCTACCTAGGAAAAAGCAAAGGTCTCAAAGGTCTGTACAGTATTTGGGAATATTAGAATGAACCTTGGCAAACTATTTGAAATCATTTTACTGCTTCTTACTGTTTCAGTTCAGTGTATCAAATCCAATGCATTGAAGATATATCACTTGCAAAAAATCATTGATCATGCCCGAAGTTCTAGCCTTTTGTTGGGTCTTCTATTGTTTTGGTGCTTCCTCTTATGTTGCATGCTACCATCTTCTTTCTGGTCACTTCTAGCTCCTGTAAACGTGCAGTTCTTTGCGCATGCCGAGTCTTTTGGCTTTTGTGAAATGATAACTGATAAGACACTTCCAATCTCTGCCCACTGATGATGTGTTCCCATTTTTTGCCCACTCCTGAATGATCCCAATCTTTGCCCACTGATGTCGTACTTCCAACATTTGATGACTAATGACAAACTCCCAGTCTTTTACCAATGTAGACATGCACTCAGTCTTTACCACTGATGACGCTCGTTCAATGTTTCCCACTAGTGAAACACTTCCAATCTGTGCCCACTGGTAAAATGCTCTCCAACATTTCCACTAATGACATGCTTCAATTCCTTGCCCACCACTGACATAGTTATACATATCGTTGTGCACTGATGATGTGCCCCCAATCATTTTCCACTGATGACATGGGCTCAATCGTTCCCACTGGTGACATGGGCTCAATCTTTCCTACTGATGACTTGGGCTCAATCTTTCCTACTGATGACTTGGGCTCAATCTTTCCCACTGGTGACATGCGCCCAGACTTACACTGTTCTTGTTATAATGGAATTGAATAACTGAAGCTAAAGTTTACAAACACAAGAAATACATCCCCTTCACTTTCCCTCTCACTAATATGCTAAATATGGGGAACCAGAAACATGAGACTGAATCAACTCCATTAATCTCATTACTTATGGTTTTGGAAATACTTGTGCCCAAGTAGGGGAAGAGGGTAAGAAAGAGGGTGAATATACCTAGGAGGGACAGAAATAAGAGCTTAGTAGGGTTTCTAATCATTCCTGCTCTATTAAAAAATGGTATCACTATACATACTTTTTTTTTTGAAAAAATACTTTTTATTGAAGGATGTTTCAATAAATAACAAAAAAAACAAAACAACAATCAGGGTTATAACAAACAGATTGACATAAAATATACAAATGTGTAGAAAAATATACATGGAATAAATAAAAAAAAATCTTGTTGACAATATCAGAAAGTTTCCATTCACATATCATCTATGACCACAGGGGGGTCATTTTCTAACATGTGCAAAGCATACCAGGAGGTATGTTCAAAGGTAGACATACTCTGACGTTTTATTTATGGAGACTGGGTTTAGGTTTAGGATTGCCAAAATTTCCCCACCTTAGATTCTGTATCCAGAGATTCCTGTATGGAGGACATCTAGGATGGTCTACCCTTTTTCCCTTTAGCCTTACCTAGCCATCCTCTTTCATATCATGGAGATCTTTTAATCATGGACGCTTAGTGAGAGTAACATAGGGTCGTCTGTATGCAAAAGTAGCCTGTTTATTAATTCCCACTTTTCACTATCTTTTGGATACCGGCATACTTCCTCCCAAGAACCAAGCCACTGCTTGCATCAGGGATAACATCTCTTTGGAGAAGAACTAAGGTAGGAAATTCTAATGTTTACAGGTATCTATATACAGGACCTTGCCAAACCTCCCACCAGAATAGCACAGAGATCAAAGCAAAACTGTCATTAAAAAAAAATAAAAAAAAATTACATTCAACTCTACTTTTGCAGAGCCCTTGATCCCTCTTCAATTGGACTCTATTTGGTCCCACGTGGTCCCCTGGATTCTTTGTTTGTTCCGGTGTGGCTGGTTTAAAACGCCCATCACTTGCTAAATCATTGTCCTCCTTCTTTTCTACATTGTGGGCATGCGGAGAAGAAGCAGCACAAACCCACCTAGGATATTTGATGTATGTATCCCAGGAGGCTCTGGATTTTCTATTCAAGCAGTAAAGGTGGAGGAGGAAGGTCCTTCCACTACTTCCAAAGGGTTATCCGCTCTTTTATACATTGTTAAAAATGTCATGATAGGCCTGCTTTAAGAGATCAGGGAGTCTAATTTAAGGAATGTAATAAAAACAGAAAGGATAAGAAGAAAACAAGAAAAACAAAATGCTTGTAGAATGAACATACAAAGTAACAAATTAGCTTACAAAGAAGGAATAATAAAATGAAATAATAAAAAAGAAATATTAATAAATAATAAATTTAAAAAAATGTTACATTCAAAGTATACATACAAATAAATACTAAGTCCCAATTTAATACATACAGAAATGTTTGGTTTCTGCTGTTAATTTGTGAAATTTGTTATATTTTCCAGTATCTGGATTGTGCCGCAGATTGTCTGGTACTCCTCCAAATTTTTTATTGTGTTGTGCTGCTAATTGCCTGAAAACACTGTGTTCACAAAACCATGTTTTTACATACTTCCTGTTCTTATGAAGAAACATAAAGTCTATAATATAGAAATAACAGAACAGCACTGTGTGTTGGAAAGGAAAAAATGGAAATAGAAAAACTATTTCTAGTAATATGTTTAAATGACATGCCGCATTGGCATGTAATGTTGCCATATCCTAATTAGCCTGACATAGGAAAGAGTTCATCTTTATTCTTCTCATTCAGAAGGATATTGGGTCAAATATGGCTGTATAGGATGATAACCCAGATTGTTTTGTTTTGGCAGTTATGAAAATTGTTTTTATTAAAGGTGGGTATTGCTGTTTATATAGTTTATATGGAGACTATGAAAGCTGAAGAAGACAAAAAGAAAAGCCACATGGACATTGCATTCATCATCTCTTTTGAGTGTTTCTCTTTAAAAGCATACATAGGGCCTGATTTATTACAATTCTCAAAGAATGGAGAAAATAGACTACCATGGGAGAACCTTGGTGATCTGGCAAAGTTGGAATAGACGTTTTAAAAATTTGCTATTAGTTGGCCAATCTAATTCCAGTTCAGGACCGGATCCATTCCACGTGAAGCTAAACTTTCACCTTACTATCTAGCACTAAAATTGGTTATTCTGATTTCATTGTATGCTTTAAATTTCTCCCAAAGTGCATTAGAAAATTTGCTGTAGCAAACCACCTAGACCCCACCCAGGTTGGAAGATGGCTGGCATAACCTAGCCTTTTCCTCCTGAGTCTGTCTGTCCTTGGCCCATTTTATTCATTGGATTCAAGTTCCTTCAATCGTGGAGACTCAGCACGACATTCAGGTACTGTTACGGTCCCTGTTTTTAGGGAACAATGTTTTGCAACTTGGTAGCTCTTGCCACCAGCCATGATCTGCCTGCAATTTTTTGACAAACACAAAGATTTAGCAATTGTGTCACTGGATCTAAAATAAGGTAAAAAAAAAAAAAAGTGTTAGCATCAGCAACATTAGCATGAGAATTGGGTAAGGGGTGCAGGAAATATAAATTATAAGCAGATTAAATTCCAGCTTGAAACTCCTTTCCAACTTTAACAAGACCACCACAAAGAGTTTTTCAAAAGCTCCATTCCTGGGTATGGAATGGGATGGTGTGATTTTGATGGAACACCCCAGGGTACAGGTGAAATCATTTTAAATTGTTGTAAAATTTATTGTTAGCATTTGTTTGTACAACTGAAAAGAAGGATGGTAGGACTGAGGTTTAGGTTTAAGTGGGGGTCATTAAAGGTTTTAAGTAAGCTCTACTGACTAGCTGTATACAACATGGTGTCTCAGAGGTAAGTGCTCCGGCCTTTGCAGCGCTAGGTCCCAGGATCGGTTAATTGGCTTCCTCCAAAAAATTGCCCTTAGACTATGGTAATGACATATGACTATGGTAGGGACATTAGATTGTGAGCTCCTTTAAGGGACAGCTAGTGACAAGACTTTGGACTTTTGAACAACGCTGCATTATATGATGGCGTTATATATAACTACTATATAATTGTAATAGAAATATTATGAGTATCATATGGTGACCTGAAGGCTGCCTGGAGGAAACTTTGAGCTCTACAGGGGACATAAGACATCGACATTTCCCGGAGTGTTGGCTTTTGTGGGGACATCAGCAACATTGGCATGTTGATTGGGGAGGGAGGGCTGGGAAAAATAAAATATAGGCAGAATAAACTGGAAACTCCATCCTAACTTTCACAAGAACACATGTAGAGTCTGTCAAGGATCCATGCCTGGGTAGAATGTGATGATGAGATTTTGATGGAACACTCCAGGGTACAGTTGAAATCATTTTACGTAAACACCATGTGTAAATACCAAACAATTTTTTGTGTACAAGATGTCAAAATAAATGCAAAGTATTTACAAAGGTTTAACAAACCATTTCTACACAAAAGAAAAAAAAATGATTATATAAATCAACATGATTAAAATGTAAAAGCTCAGCATGTAAAACCCAACATAAACCTATAAACTACATTCATAATGAGAAAAACAAGTGGAAAGTGATAATTAGCAATTTATGCTTAACATAATTACAGAAAAATAGAAAATAAGAAAAACAAAGCAGAGGGCTCCAATTAATACAGCAAATTGGAGAACTATGACCCATGAATTTTATTCTGTTTGTTTCTAGATATTTTATTCTCAACCTCTAATTACCACCAAACACTTCATTTTCTAAGTATGAATATCATTGATTTTTGTTTCTATAAAAGTTTAATATAATATTGAACTTTTACTTCTACATACACTCATTAATGCTTGGGATGTTGTCACAAACCTTTATTATATTTATGTGTTTGTTGGACATCTTACGTCTCATTTACATAGTTGAAAGATCGTGGATATGTAGTAGTGATCTCATGAAAAGACAAGGCAAAAATACAACAGTCAGTAATAAAGAATTTTCTTTCTGCCTCACTTCTGCCTCTTGAGGGTCTATTTATAAAGCAATGAATCTGGCATTCACTGATACATTCTCATGGAGACAATTCATGAGTTTCAATGACAGTAAATGATTCTCCACCAGGAAATGTTTCATTGCACCTTTCTTATACTGCTTCTTTTATTAATGCTATTCTTCCACATGCCATGAAGCCATCCCCAATTTTCAAGTGGTGTAAGAAATGGGTTGCAGATGTCTCAGTTTAGGCTGGGCCAGCTTCTCCAAGGGCCCCAGGAGAAATGGGGGTCCTCATCCTCACTATCCTGCTGCTCACTGGTATAAATAGAGGTCGAGGAAGAGATAAGCTACCACTGGCTTCCTCTTCCTGGCTCTGTATTAGAATATGTCAAAGCCAGCAAAAGAAGGTGGAAGTAAAAGATCTCTTCTGCCAGCTCCATTTTCATCATAGAGCTGCCGGTGAAGGTACAGATACAGGTCAACTGCTTATAGCCCCTACTAATAATGGTCTGGGAGGAAGCCCTGATGATAAAGTAAAGGGAGTTCACTGATTTATTTGGAAGGGAGCTCCAATGTAGTGGAAGGGAGTCCAGATTTAAAAGGAGGGGGCTCAAAGAGAATGGGGTAACTCTGATGTAAAGAAATAGTCCTGATGTAAAGAAGCTTGTCCTTCATATAAGATGCCCTGTAAAAATCCTTAGGTCTGTAGCTATGCAACTGGTAATGCATTATTATTTAAACTTACATTTAGGAATTCTCTCCATTCTGCATGCACAAACGCTTTCTATCTTCAGTTGCAACCTAAAAACTCAACTTCTCGAGAAAGCATATAATCTGTCCTAGGTACGCTAACCTTCCACCATTTAACCTCATAGTAAACATAAAGCAAATTGAATATTTGTATACAACTTTCCTGTTCTCTTGTTTTCCACCTTTACCCCCTTAGATTGTGAGTATGGCCTTCCCCATTAGTGTTTGCATTACTGCCATGCGTATAAATAAATGTATATTACAGTGTCCCAAAAGTGTTAGGAAAAGTGTTAGAATGGCTCCAGGGAAAAAGAATGTGATACTTGGTGTATAAGGTTTTTATGAAGAGGCCAGGTTCTTTAGGCCAAGGGAGTGAAAGGGTGGGTTCCTTGGCCCAACCCAAACCTGACTGGGTTAGGTGCAAGGTGAGGAGCAAGTAATCAGCCAGAGGGATCCAGGCTGAGAGTGAGCAGTCAGAGACTGGAGAGAGCCAGAGTGGATTCCAAGCTGAAGACAGAGCCAGAGTGTTCAAGGCTGAGAGGGAGCCAGAGTGTTCAAGGCTGAGAGAGAGCCAGAGGGTTCCAGGAAAGCCAGCGGCCAAAAAGTACTACAAAGTTGTGAGTTAACAGTACTGATATAGTGATAGTGTTAGTAAGAGAGGGCACCTAAGTGAGGTAGCCAGAGACCCAGCTGGGCTACTGTTTATTGTTTTTGTTGTGAAGTGCTGTAACACTTGCCTAAACAAATAAAAACTGTTATTTTGGACTTTTGGAGTCTGCTGCCTCTGATCTGCCCTGTAAGCATCCCGTTACTATGCAAATCAAAGGAGGGAAATAAAGAGGTTTTGTGCTTGCAGATAGTTTTGAGAAACAAAATTGTTGCATTTAAACACGTTTAGTAAACAAGTTCAGACAGATCTATACCTCATAACTGTTTGACACTTCACAGTATATGGGTAACACTGTACATACGTAAATTCAAGGAATACAAAAATGGTTGATAAAGAAGACTGTGCTTGAAGTGTAAGGAATCCAACGCATTTCGCCATGAATGGGCTTCTTCAGGCATATGATAATAAGCATGCTTAACGGTGTATCTAATTTGATAAAGGTTGTAAGGCTACAGTGCTGGAAATTAGTGATATCTAAACTAAACTTTGATTGAGGTAAAGGCCCAGAGCAGGGCCACACCTTGAGTACTCCAATCAGTTCTAGGACTGGATGTGGGGGAATATAGGTGACCCCAAAAGAAAGATGGTTTCATCCAAACGTGCTTTAGAGCAGGTCAAAAGCAGGGACAGGCAATTAGCCTTCCCATTCCTGGAAACAGGAGTTGTAGATAGTTGCACAGGTGTTGAAAGTATCATAAAGTTCCAAAAAAGTAAAATGCAAGCAGTATCCAGATGGAGAAAAGGAAAAAACTTTTAAAACACCATGTGTTGGTCTACAAATCCTAATACCATGAGCAACCCCCAGTGAGCAACCAAAATATTTATATATATTCCACCTATGTATTGTATTGTTTTGCATTGCATTTTTAACTGATTGATTTTGTCAGCCTATAATAAATAAAAACTCTCAGTTTGTAATATATGTACCAAAAGCTTTTTTATCCTTTAAAAATGTACAAATTATGTGCAATATATGCAAAAAAATGTTCTGGAGGAATAGTAAATGTAACTGATTCATGCAGAGGCTGCTAAATATAATCTTGACATCTAGGTTTTAATAATATCTGGTTATGTAAAGGTTAAGAGACAGGAAGCACAATTTAATAAAGGGAAAAGTAATAAAAGAGAAAATAAAATTATAGTACAGAGCCAGTTAGCTCTTTGGCCAGGTCATGTTTGCAGTATCTGATTGACCTGGCTGCGACCATACCAGTATGTCAGTATCAGGTCAACTATTTAAATGTAATGTATTACTGTATTATAATTGTCATTGCAAGCTGCATATATCATTATATTATTGTACTTGGCTTACCTAAATGCTGCTCCAGTTTTTGCCTTCTAAGATCCTAAGCAGCTTTATACACAGCAGTGCTTTGCTCCAAAAGACAGAACAAGGGGCCCTTTCCTCCCTGGCATTTGCTTCATACAGAAGCTGCGGTTTACAGAGGAATCAGCCCATCCTATTTAATGCCATCTTAAAAGAGATACAAATGGCATTTAAGTGCCTAGCGGTGACATACAGAACAGGCCATTCTCCTGCTATTAAAGCTGAGTAGTGATCAGTGCCAGCTCCATGTACTGATTATAGCTTCATCTAACATTCACTCGCTAAGTGGCTCCCCTACCGAGGTCATTGCATTTGTAGTCCTTTTCACATCTTGTCATATACCTTTTTTTCTCTAACAAGCCTATAAAATACATAATTATAATAGGATTTTGTTTGCAAAATGAGACTGTAAAATAGACAAACCAGGCCCACAAGCCAAGAGATCATTATAAAATACCTTGATACGGCACACTCTACCTTTCAAACGCCAAGCGTACTTGGTTGTCTATCAGTGAGGACATTTAGGCGTGATCCCTTGCAGTTTAGTGCTCTTATGAAATGTTACGCCGTTCACAGTGGATTTGATAGCTCAAAAAATAGAGGTATAATCAGCTTCTGACACTTTGATAAAAATTAGCATAAGGGACGGGTTGGAGCTATATTACCATGCTGGAAACAAATATGACTTTCTGAAGGTCAAACGTAGCTGGCACACATTTACCGCTTCAAGTCGGAGTGGTATTTTAATAGTTATGTATGCAATCTCTACATTAGTGACTTTCTAATAGCAAAGTTAAGATAAGGAAAATTCTAAAAACAATTTTGTTAATATTGAAAATGATTTAAAGAATCCTTTAAAGAAAAAGTACAGAACTATAAATGAAACATATATGAGATTGTGTTCAATTTTTTTGGATGAACCAAAATCATGTTCCATTTCCTGGCAAACCAAAGTTGATAGTTTCATTAGAGGTAATCATATTAAGTCAAAGGTAGGAAAAGTTAAATTACAATTACAATTACAATTTAAAGATCCTATTCACAGTTACAGTTGCAAACCACACAATTTGTCACTTCCAGGTGCATAGAATACTACTGCTATGGGCCCCGGAGTGGCAAACTGGACTGCAGGGTAACCCACAACCCATGTGGCCTTTACATTTGCTCTCTGGGCACTTCCACTAAAGAAGGAAAAATAACTGCATGGCCAGAAGCCAAGTGTTTCTTCCAGAAATCACGCCACAAGCCCCTGCAACCACAGCCATGTGCAATGTGTGTACAAAATCGTTCCCAAAACGCTCATGTGGTTGAATAGGAGCATTAGGGAGCGCAGGCGAGCCTTCAATAGAACGCAGCTGTCAACCCCAAGTATGAAACAGACCTTAATAGAGTAAGAAGCATTAATGATGGGTTTTAAGTCTGTTCCTACAGTGGGAGCAGTCAGGCTGCTGCTGTTTTATCATTGTTATATTGGTATACTTAGACCAACTTTCAAACTGACAAACTTTAATGGATTTTCTCTTTTGAGCAAATGTTGAGATAATTTTTCTATCAGTAGGCGGTCACCATAATCACCTTAAATTGCCAAATGAAATTTATTTAAATGCATGAATGAATGATGTTTGATCACCACTTTTTACGATTGTAGCCTAGAACATTTTCCAGTAATAAAGTGATGGACTCTACCTGGCAATCCAAAAATGGAAAAGAAAAATTGATGAATCTGGAAATTGCCATCCTTCAATACTGAGAATTGCTAACATTTAGTGAATATTTTTCCAACACATTGATCGCATGACCCCATAGCTTGTTTTTTGTACATGCAGTACTGTAGTGGGGAACGGGGGAGGTTGTCATATTGTACAAAATGCATTCAAAAACGAACATCTCACTCATCACCCTTTACTTGTGTTAAAGAAGGGAAATTAGTACAAAAATTAGAACTTTTACAGTAATAACATTACTGACTTTTTAAGTAATATTAAAATCAAAAACATAAACTTTATTGTACAAAATAGATAAAAAGCATAGAAACATGAAAACCTTAAATCAGGTAATGCAGAAGTACAATCTTTCACAAAGAGAGTAAAAAGCATACTGCGTATTCACCACACTATCTTGGATTTCAGTGCATTTCGCAGGTTGATGATATGAGTAATAGGAAGGGAGACAAAACATACTACAAATAAAGATTTTTTTAAAAGTCACAAAGAAAATAAATGCGTAACTATTTTAATAAACACCAAAAGGATCATAAGGATATTCACACAAAACCCCATGTAACACGCCAATGTGATAATTAGAAGCAGGGCTATCTTGAGCCTATTGCTTCTCCATGCACAACATTACAGACAAACAATAATGGAAAAAATTATAAAATCTTCATTCACAGAAGCTTTTGTTTCCATTTCTGATGAAGCATATAACATCAATCTGCGAAACACATGGAAATAAAAAACATGATGCATGGTGTGGTGCATATGCAGTACGTCTTTTACCTTCTTCTGCAAAAGGTTCTCATCATTACCTTTATCTTTGTGCTGTGTATAGGATGGAAAAATTCTAAACTGCTCTGTGATGGATCTCCTAAGGTGGACTATTAAGATACATCACTAGTCTGTTATGTGTTGTGTTTAGGCTTTTAGTTCCATGTGGTTTTTATATTACTTACAACTATTCTTTTAATCTATTTTGTCGAATAAAGTTCATACTTTTAATTTTATAAAGATTTGACCAATTACTGTTATTGGTTGTTTAATGCATCTGTCTTTGTACTATTTTTCATTTTTGTCAATGGTATTCTAGATCAATGTTTGCCAACTAGGGTTTCTCCAGAAGTTGCTAGGGGTTCCTTGAACAATGGGGTATATAAGCCTCTCTGGTCAGTTTACCTGACACCAATGATCATTTTGGGAGACATTCTTCCAAATACCTAGCTATATGAAAAGCATTCTTCCCAGAGACTAAAATGCTAATATATGGTGAGTTGAGGATACAGTCATTTACATTTTTTACAATGGTTCCCCTATGGTAAAAAGGTTGAGAAAGTATGTTCTAGAGACATGGCCATATGTTCTTCTTTTATATATTTACCATTTTCCCCTCAATATTTACCTATTCACTTTTATTAAAGGCAAAACATTGTTGTTTTTTCATTCAGAAAGTCTTGTATGTCATTATTACGATGCATAGTATAATTATGAATAGTAATTATTGCTAAACCTTTTAAAGTGAATTGAATTGCCCTTTATGTTTTTATATAATACTAATTACAGAGAATTGTATATTAAGCCCTCTATAGGGAGTTTTAGATGAGTCAATACTGTCACCCTACATCATGTCTAACAGATAATTGTAGGCTTCTACAGAGAGCATTGTTTTTAGTGGGGTGGTAGATTTATAAACTTGCATTGTGAAAAGGGGCAATTATATACAACCATTGTGTAGAACAGCAGACAGA
Source organism: Pyxicephalus adspersus (assembly GCF_032062135.1). Lineage (NCBI taxonomy): Eukaryota > Metazoa > Chordata > Amphibia > Anura > Pyxicephalidae > Pyxicephalus > Pyxicephalus adspersus. The sequence continues at coordinate 152,121,935 of NC_092859.1, forward strand.
AGGATGCAGAGCTGTATCTCGTTTTATCTTTCTCTCTCTCTTGTTTCTTTCTTTCATTATTTCTTCTTCTCTCTTTATTTTTTTCCTGTATCTTTCACCTCTTTCTCCCTCTCTCCTTCTTTCTCACTCTCTTGCTTTCCCTCACTTTCTCTTGTTCTTTATTTTTCTCCTTCCATCTCTTTCTTTATTTCTTACTATCTCTCTTTCAGTGAGTCCTTTATTAATATATAAGTACAGCAAATCTTCTTCCATAGCAGGGATATATAGCTTATATTTTTGGGGATTAACCCTCTCTATTTGTTCAGATTGTCACTGCCTTCAGTGCAAAAAGTGAAAGATGATACAAAAATGTTAAAATATCTTTAACACATCTAATAAAAGCCATTATTATCCGTTCATGCAAGGTCCCTTTTCTTAGGGCAACACAATGACCATGAATCCTTGTTGCACTCTAAAGAAGGAGAACTCAAACAGCCCTGAAAACATTGGTCTATGATTTATTTACAATTTTTATTTATTGCTTGTATTTGTATAGCACCAACATATTACGCAGCACTTTACATATATTGTCATGTCGCTATCCCTCAAAGGAGCTTACAATCTATTGTCCCCACCATTGTAAAATAGAATTAGTGCAGTCTAAGACGGATTTTGAGTAGGCATTAGGTTGAATGCATCTTTTCAGGTTGTGGGAGGAAATTTCTAGAAAGAACCTTGTAGATAATGTCTTGGCCAATACTTGAACCTGGGACTGCAAATGCAATAGTGCTAGCATTTGAGCCAAGCACACCACCCTTTAATGTTGTTGTAGTGGGAATTATAGGATGATCTAAAATTAATTCAAAAGCTGCCTCTTAAAACCCTAAAAAACATTCCATGGAATGCTGGTGACTATTTTATGACTGGCACCACCTGTTGAGCTCACTTCAAGTGCTCTCCATATTGCACCTGGTCTACCATTGATTTGTGCAACTCTAAACAAAGATTTGATTGGGGTTTTAATTACATTTTACTACATGCTTTTTAATTAATTTCATTTTCATGTAACGTTCTTGCTTTCATTTTTCATGTTTCATATTATTTCATTGCATGCACTTTATTTCAACCTTTTTTTTTATTATTTCTTTTTTTTTCCAAGAAACAAATTATTTTGTAAAATATTTATAAATTAGCTTTGCTACCCATGGTTTAGTACGCAATTAATAATATGCTTCATTTTAATTACTTCACTCTTGTCGACAAATTAAATGTATTATTCAAAAAATAAAACTTGAAAATTGTTGGCTAAATATGATCCTTGATGAGATTATTAAATAGCTGTACACAATTGGACGTCAAAGAATGTTGTGACCTTTGCCCATAAATAATATGGTGAACACAGATTTTTATTCAGATCACATCAAAATATCTCTGTAACTTCTAATTATATCTTAACATTTGTCAAGTCATTTTGTTTGATTATTATGTGCCTATCAAGAAGCTCAGATATCAATTTAAATAGAGCCTTGTCCATTAAGGGTTCTGAAGCAAATTATGCCGAAGTAGGAAAGTCCATACCTTTATTGGATTGAAAATTGAAACACATATTCCATCATAACAATATACAACAAAATCTAAACCCCACAACCAAACAAATATAGTCCAAACCCAAGAACCATTAAAAGAGCCTTATTGTCTTTTGGGTGATTCTTCCAGGTCTTCAGAATAAAACAATATACGTTATTTGTCTGTGATAATATGAAAGCCCCTATTAGAGGTTGTCATGGTTGTCACTCTTCTCTGGTGCCTAGAAAAGTCTAAACAAATACAATATCCCGTTCCTATTTTCTACTAGAAAAACATCCTTTACCTTAATTTCTGAGCCAAATCCTTTTTCATTTGTGTCCTAAACGCTCCTATTGCCAGACACTCCAGCTCACTGCAATTCTATCCATATAGGAAGCAGTAGGCAGAACTAGATGAAGCCAGGTGCTGGCAATGCTGATAATCATGTCACCCAAATACCTCCTCATTCCACTACAGTGCGAGCAGACACCACCTACATGAGAATGGTAATGCTGCTTTTAATTCAGGAACACTAGAGGAGGAACAAACCACCTTTTGGGATGGTGCCCACACTGCCACTGTCACACCATCATAGCAGATGGACTCCATTGAGAAGGTCAACAAGTATACGAAGGGACACTATGGTTAGCTCAATAGTGGTGTGAGCCCTAAGAAGGGCCAAGGTGCAAAATCTAAGCAACAGCCTGGTTTTCTCCAAAGCCTCTAAAGGTGGGAATGTTGCACTGCAGGCTGTTGCCAAGTTTCAGTCCTTGAGCACACCTGGGTGGGCAGAACAATGTGTGATACCGAATCAACAGGCAGATAATGGTCAAGGTGTCTGAGGTTGAGGCAGGCAGCGGACAGGTGAGGTCAGCAACAAAGCCAGGGGTCAAGAAAATAGACACTGGTGCCGGGGGGGTCATCAAAGACAGAACAGCAGGCAGGATGCATAGGAAGAGACAGGAGGACACAAGAGTCGCAGAAGAAGACAGGGGAAGACAGGAGATACAAGTGACAAGGCGGTAACCGAAGACACAGGTGAACATAGGAGACACAGGAGGAGACACAGGTGACACAGGGGTCAGGTGAAAGGTGACGAAATGCTCAGCAGAGCTAGGATGCTCTGCAGTAATAGAGACACGTTGTACAAAAGCAGACAGGTGTGTCTGAGCCAACTAAATAGCCAAGAGCTATTAAGAGCCTATCTCTTGATTAGCCAGCGGGAGGGGCAATGCTGATAAAACTTGGAGGAGCAGGTGCTCCCTAGGTCAGAACTGCCCGCATGCTCAGGATAGAAGTGCCAGAGCTTTAGTGAGCAGGAGGTTAGTGTGACAAACACAAATTTATAAATGTTGCATCAAAATTTTTTAGGATGTCCATTGTTCTTTTTTACATAATATTAGCAAGAGTTCTTTTTAAATTATTATAATGTAAGTGTTATTTTTTTATTAGGACTAGTATTACGTTTGATACAATCACCATTGGTTATGCTTCACTAAACTAGGTGGCTTCTAGTTAAACATACCACAAATTTGTTTTAAATGTGCCTTCTTCTAAGAACCGAGGAATTAGAGATTTCCATTTAATTATGAAGATTTAATGGAGTAAAAAAAGGACAATAAGCATGTGTTGAAATATTTTTATATTGACAATTTTCTGCCTCATTATTACCTCCCATGGGTGCTGGGTATGATAATATTGAAAGGAGAAATAAACACAAATGTCTAACCTTTTCTATAACCCTTCCAGAACAGAACATCTAATTAAGCCTTGGATAAGAACATGACTTTACTAAATATATAAATACAGCATGGACTGTAAATATCTAGGTACTATTGTCAATTTTAAAACCAGGCAGTTATAACTCATCCCTGGGCTATAGCCCGTCCATTTTTTTCTCTTGCCTCCAAATCACATTCTATTCTTCTAAATCCACCACCTAGATCTCTCACTAGCACCATCCTATGAGCCTGCTAAAACCAGCGCTGATGATGTCCAGTCCAGCCGCTTCTCAATAGTCTCCTTACGCTTACGTCAGTGCTGTTGTGTGTTGTTTTGGATACTGTGAGGACCCCGTCACTGGACAGCCCGAAGAGGTTTAACTGGTATTCAAAGTAATAAAAAAAAAGTGTTTTAGATTTAGATATACATCTAAAGTATGCATTCAATGTCTAGCTTGCTTTTTTAGGCTTGCGATTTAAGGCTTTTCTAGGAGATATGCAACCTAAAATGTCCGAGGGGACTATAACAGTGTGCCCCTTATAGCTGAGTGTATTGATAGGCAAATATGTTCTGTGGTTGTGGTTAAAAAAATAAGTGTTAAGAGTACCCTGCCCAAAAGAGCTAACAATCTAAGAGGTAGGGGTGAGTATTACACAATAGGAGGGGGAATATGGAATGTTAACTTGGTAATGAGGGTTTTAGAGACAGAAAAGAGTGGGAAGGCGAGTTTAGAAAAAATGATATGAAGGGCTACTTTAAATGTGCAGATGGTAGGAGCAATCCTAATAGGATGAGGACAACCATTCCAGTGAGTGGGGGCAGCCCTAGAAAAGTCATAGAGTCATGCAAGTGATGAGGTTATGAGCAAGAAAATCATTAGTAGGAAATTGGAGGAGTGAGGATAGCAGCTAAGTGTTTATTTGTGTTAAGTGTTGGATAGATCAGAGAGAAAAGAACCTGATGTCAAGTTCCCCAAACCCCATATTTCTGATGATCATTCTTTTCTAGACACAGTCCCCATTTGAGTCAATTTAAATCAGTCTCTCCAGCAAGCACACAGATGAGACGGCAGGAAAACCTGATATTTTTTTCCTTTTTCACTGTAAAAAAAACTGGCTTTAGATTCTCTTTAAGTATAAATTAAAACTTTAGCAGTAATTAGAAATGTTAGACGACTCTCACTATAGACGTTCTGAGCTACGGAATAAGTAATGTTATTGTTTTATCTGCTCCCTTTTGTGCTTTGTCATATTTAAGCACTCAGAAGTTTACTGAAATCAGACGTCGAAAATGCAGCAACCAATTACTGAAAGAAAAAATGATTGTAATTATCAAAAGCATCCTTTCCAAGAGAAAAAAGAAAAAGAAATGTTACATTGATTCCAACTATATACTTTAATTGTAATATAAACCAGGATTTATGTTACCAGAAGAAGCACAGAAATTATCATTTGGAATAAGGTTTGAGTTTGCCCAATTTTTCTGATTTTCTTAGCCGTGGGCTCCATTTGGGGCTTGTTCTAAGAGTCACTGAATGCAGTTATACCTAAATGGGTTGACAAACTTTAAAGAGCATTTGCCAAACCCTCTGGGAATGTAAACCTGGGAGTGTTCACCTATAAATACTTATTACAGTATAAGTGGAATATAAAGGAAAGAAATATTTTACCTACTATCTACCTTATCATTTATGCAACCATCATTTCAGTGTTGTTGGTTGTCCATAAGCTATAGGAGTTATGCCAAGGTAAATGTAACACACAGTGATTCCCAACCACTCTTAATATATTCTTACCTGGGGTATCACTAATAAGGTCTTCTCTACAAGCAACACAACTCCATGGTATAAAATTTCTGGTTCTGTCAATTCATCATACCCATCCAGATGTCCTAATTTCAGTTGTACTGCAGTGTCAAATTGTACTGAGAACCGACAGTAGCATTTTCTGATTTTGATAGCTGGAAACTCATGGCAAAAGCCATTTGGAGTGGAACTGCGCACACCAGAGGATCCTTAGACTAGACAGCCAGCAGGACAGCCAGATGCATTTGTAGTATCTGGCTTCCTGATTGGACTAATTGTGCACCTGGCAGCCTTGCTGGGTAGATGTTGATTGGTAGATAGTGCCCACATGGTTGCATTGATGGTCATAGAATCCACCTGATACTAATCTGGATGGCCATTGCATCCACTTAGATGCCTTGATGCATTATAAGTGGGAGTTTGCATGATCATCTGTGGGGCAGGTGCAGGGGTGAGCGATTTCAGCCCCAATATATTCTGCATTGACAGAGCTGTTGGCTATGTCTAACACTGGGTTGAATGGTATACATAGGTCACAAAGGTAAAATAAAATAATTCTACAAAGTTTTACAGGTTATATCATTGAAACGACTCTAAATGTTCTTCCATATCATTGTTCATTGCATTTGTAATTAGTTATAGGGTCAAGAATTTACTCAATATCATCCCCTGGATCTTTGTTCAATTTTCGATGCAGAGACTCCTGATGTCAGGAGCTAATGTGTTAAAACAAGTCTCTGACAAAATTCCTGTGACATAATGTTAATTGTTACACTGATAGTGACATTTTTGCTTTTAAAAGAACAAATTGCAATGAAATAAATTATACTTAATGTGCTTAATTGGTACTTAAAGTGCTCCTGACCCCCGCTAATTAGAATTTTCTGGGCCAATGGTATATGAAAGTGAATTTTCATGTTTTAAGCTATTCAACTTTTCATCTACACTATGAATGTTTTGCACGTGTAAGCCATCAAAGCAAAGTTACTAAATATTACTGGCTATAGAGTAGACAGTTGAATTGACACAGGGACCTCAGTTTCCAGTAGATATTGCCCGGTATGGACTATGACAGAAGCAATCGCTGTGATAAGTCACACTGGGAAAGCCAAGAAAGGTGGTCTTATAGCTTACAATAGGCAGCCCAATGAAGGTATCCAATAAAGAAAAGGTGAAATTGACATACAAATGGAATAAGATGCCCTCAATTTGGGCCAATGTTGTTGAGGTAACATTTGAGGCGTCCAGGCCTATCTGTATCTGAACTGGCAGGGTCTCAAATGAGACCAACATCTGATCTGAATGACACCGGGGTACTTTTAAAAGGGGAGAGTGTCAAAAGGCAGTCTAGCAGAGAAGCTGGGACTGCAGCATTTTCATTAGGCTTACAGAGAGTCGTGCAACCAATAGCCAGTAGTATTCCATGAACAAGCCTCTGTTGTGTTTAAGCAATGTCTGGCCAAAGGTCAAATACGGGTGATCAGTCCACCAGATGAGGTACCAAAGGAGATACCATGGGTGCAAACCAGGGTGTAAGTAAAGTAAATTTTTGCAAGTAATGCTGTTTTTTCCGGTGGTCCCAAAAGTTAACCGTGCAAAGCTTGCTTTGGGTTTCCTAATAAATCAAGTTAAGATCGATCAGAAGCTCCACTTCTTGGTTATACAAATAAATGTAAGCAAAAAGATTTATTAAAGAATCTTTTTCAGGCTGTGCTGTTCATATAGGAACATATAGTTTGCTGTAGGTTTTTTTATTATTTTTTAAGGAATTGTTCCATTAAATTGCCTGGAAAAGCTTTGATCTTATTCTGGTAGGTCATACAGTAACCATGGGATTGTTTCAGTCTCTCTAGTTGTAGCCTCTCTGCAGTCCTTGTACCCGTTTTGTTACTATGGCGACAATTATGGCGACCATTGTGCGTCCCTGTCATTCAACACAGTAGCATTTGGAAATGGAGAGTAAGAAAGACAAGGGTCAGGGGCTGTAAACTTCAGCATGACTATCTGGAGAAAGCCTAACTGAAAGTATTTTTTTTAATATTTTCATTGATTTTCAAGGATTAATGATACAATAATTTCCATTAAATACCAATATCATACAGATTCATAATACAATAACCAAACTTGATATTGAAACTAAAACAACATTCATTATAGAATTTGAGTGAGATGAAATACTTGTACACTGGATTCATTGTGCCACAACCGAATACAATAACCTTTATTAACCTCCCTGGCGGTATGAATACTAAGTATTTTTTATTGTAAAAAGAGGTACATTTAGAAATATTTAGTATTTTATATTTTCCGCCTGGTCCTGTCTACCAGCCCAACGGTCCCGCCCTCCAGCCACACACTCGAGAGCAGACGCCTGGCCAGCAACTGCTTCCCCTGGCCTCGGGTCCCCAACGCTCACATGACGGAGACGCAGATGCTGGCTGGGCATCGCCAGGTTACAGAGATGCCCAGCCGGCATCACCAGGGGAAGAAGATGCTGGGCATCACTGGAGGACACCGCAGGCATCGCTGGAGGAGGCCGCTGGAACGTGAGAACCAGGAAGGACTTTTAAACTCCCTGGCAATTCTACCCTGAGTGTGGCTTGGGGTTACAGCTTTTGGTATGGAAATTTCACCCTAAGCCACTCCCTGGAATACCACCAGAGAGGTTATTACACTTTACACAGGCAAATCTTACACAAAGAACAATTTATGAATGATACTTGGTGTATTCACTTACCGTCTAATTTACCATTTCTGAAGTCATAAAAAGTGGTTTCCTATAGTTAATAACATAAAACTGGAGGATCATTATCTAAAAGACGGTAGGAATACCAGGCAGTCTGTTCAAATGTGGAAACTATACTCTTTCTTCTGTTCAATGGAAGTCAAACAATATATGATTCTCACACCTTAAAAAAAAAACATTAATTTGGGTCTCCTTGGCTAAGAAGGTTTCTATCCATTCCACCTGGAAAAAGAACCAAAGTTTTTCCAGAAACAATGAAAGTGATGGGGGATTTGGTGTAATCCAATTTTTTGGAGTATGGTTTCCTTTGCCACCAGCAAAATTATTTTCAGAAGTCTTCTACATCCCCTGGTAATTCTTGTACCGTGGAGTTTCAGTTCCCCAAAAACTGCCCATTCAGGAGTTAGCGGATGACTGAAAGTATTTTATAGATCTTTGTGGATGAGTGATATGCTATTTTCTGCACAAAGTCACTAATGAACCAGCATGTTCTTTCACTCAGTAAAGTTCAGTGAAAGATTAAATTATAAATGGTATGTATAGAGTATTTGTCAACAACTCTAAGTAGGTGAATGTACACTGCACAGGTACAACTCAAATTCTAATCTGATTCTTCTAATATTTCAGCATTTTATATATTTAATATATTTTTTATCATATGCCCAAAACCAATGTAGACAGTACAACACACATGTTAACAGGTAGTGTTGTGTTAAGACAAACCTTTTTTTTTGAATGGGCTGGCAATGCAGGCAACAGCTCAAAACGACCATTTGGTTAAAACAGCCCAGCATAACAGAGCATTGTAGTACTGCAATTTATATTGGCCCACACATCTGACATTCAGGTCAGTTTTGTTCTGAATAAATCTGTTTTATGAGTTTAATTCATTAGTATGTTCTTAGTACAGTGACTTCCCCCTGAGTACATTAACAATAGGCGCACAGCAAAAAGTACAGGTAATCCTTGTCTAGGGAATAAGGAAAAGCAGCAATGGCATAGTAGCCCAGGTCAGCAGGTAAGAATGCGAACACCACAGAAATTTCTGGTTCCCAACCCATTTCTGGGTCCTCCAGCAGCTGTGGGGATGCTACTCATGCCAATGCCTATTTTGGCTCTGCTTCATATTTCATACATTAGCCTCAAGCTAATCCTGTCATTGGGGAAATGCACAAGCTGAATTCCTTTATTCTAGCACCTCCACTTGCCCTATTAGTGATTAGGGATCTCAGGAGTCTAACAATTCTTGTATGTGAGTGCACTTCCATGCAAAAATCACTTACTTCTCCATACTCTATACCAAATATTTTCCGGTCAAGCTCTTGAAGGTTAAAAATGCCCATTTATCATCATCCTAAATGTCCTAATATGTAGTGGAATAGGTGATTCTTGAAACCATTTTCAATAAGTCAGCCTTGCAATCTTTAATGGCTATTACAGATCAGCGAATAACATGACTGGGTGGCCTGATTAATGAATCACAAGCTCTTGTGTTGAGTGCCTCTAATTCATCCTAAGTGCTTCTATCAGAGGCATCAAACCTCAGCTTTGGAGGGAAATTTATCAAAAGCATTCTGATCAATCAGTAGCAATTAACATCTATCGAGTCAAAAGAATGCACGCCGCTGTTTCTAAAATCATTGGCATCGCCTAATGCGTATGACATCTTGCTTAGAATGCAAGCCTTGTAGTCAATAATAAATTCTTTTCCATTTATTTTCATTTGATCCAACAGTTTGCCAAAATATGAACAGTGCAAATTTAGGTTTGTAATAGTTATGTATAGCATTAAACCATTTAGCAAGGTGTGAAAAGAAAAGCAGACCCAGGTACAAAGAAAATGTATATCAATTTATTAGAATGTAGTTACATATGGATTGAAAACACTTAAGTGTCTCTTGATAAAGCAGTGAATCTTAAAATTACTGAAACATTCCCCAGCTGAGAACATTCTTAGTCCAGGTGTTTCAGTGAAGGTTTCAGTGAATATCAGGTTTGGTTATAATTAAGCTGCTTACACACGTCCAATTTTTATCGTTGGAAATGAAAGACGAACGAACGACGAACGACCGATTGGCCAAAAATTGTTTGTAAAAAAAGTAACCAACGACGCAGACGAACGAGGATAGTTGTTGGAAATGAACGACCGGACAGGCGGATCGGATTGGACGACGATCGTTGACCATCTATTGTGTGTACAGTCGTTCAGTGATCGTGCATGTTCTGAGCATGCGCGATGAACGAACATTTGATCGATACAGGCTGTATTGTGTATGTAAGTGTATGTGTGTATATATATATATATATATATATATATATATTCATATATATATATATACATATATATATTTATATATATATTCATATATATATATATATATATTCATGTATATATATATATAAATATATATTCATATATACTGTGTGTATATATACGTGTGTACAATATCTTTGAACGATCGTGTCATTATCTGTATGTACAGGATCGGTGCTATATGATCGTTCGCAGATATCGTGCAGGATCTTTCGTCGTTCGTTTACAAACGATAATAATTGGAAGTGTGTACGTAGCTTTAGACCCCTTGGATGCAAATTGACCTTCTCATAGATGAAGATGTCTGCCTTCCAATGACATTCAGACATGTACAGCACCCTCAGTAATCCTGGCATGGGGCTACAAATTATATACAGGACACAAAAATTGTATCCTTTATACCAGTGCTCTGTATTTTCAACATAGGGGAACAGCTTGAAATAACTTTCAGGTTTTTAGGAAACCCCAACTATAATTACTATATCCCCAACTCACAGTACATTAGTGTGGTGGTCAGATGAAACAATGCCACCCTTACAAATAGCCAAAAAGACCATTAGTATCAGATAAACTGGCCTGAGAGTCAAAAACTGCTTATTGTTCTACAAACCTCTAGCAACCTCTGGAAGAACCATAAGGTTCCACGAAACCCTGGTTGAGAAACACTGCTCCATACTGTACTCTTGGTTCTTTCAGTTGACAAACTATTGGGAAGCTATCTACCCTCACCCCACCATTGTCTAAAGATACAACACACATATAAAAAGAATACAGTTATACACAGTATGTACCCTTAGATGCAAATAGGCTTTCTGGTAGTTGAAAAACTCTGCTTCCTATCCTTGTGCATGTTCTCCCATATATTGCACAGCTTAAGAAAACTGCCATGTGGCTACAGATGAATTACAGGACACTTTGGATGTACCAATAAAACTACAAACCAATCACAGGTAATAAAGATGTGTGATTTTATAATATATAGTGCTTGATCAATGCATCATGGTATACTCTGTTTAACTGTGCTTTGCTTCCATCAATGGGTGCACCATTATGGAACCATTAGAATATTAGAACCATTCCCAATCCAGATAGCAAATAGCTAAACATTGCAAGATGGGTGTTAGTGAAGCATGAAATGTTTTACTTCCAAAAAAGGTCCAAACAGGATGGTCAATATTTGCATGGATATGGATACCAGTATCTTATTAACCTGTCATTTTTTTCTTTCCTCCAATAATAGGCAAAGCAGTGAAATTAGTCATTGAACTAACACAGCACTGGACTTTAATTTCACTTGAAAGGAACATCTCTGAGAATGAGAATTGCAAATAAACCTCTACAGCAAGTGATTAACTCTGCACCGGGATTACAGCTTAGGCTGTTATCGGAAAGGTGCTTTCAACACTCTAAAGCTAATTAAAAAGACATGATGTCGAAAGATTTTCAAATGTAGAATGAAAACTGCACCGTCCACATCATGAACACTTTTTGTGTTAAGACAATGGTAATTGCTATTGAATTGCAGTTTTTTTCTCAGGTCAGGAGCATTTTTTACTTACCATACATACTTGAATATAAACCGATCCAAGTACTAATAAGGTACCTACGTTTATCTGAGAATACAGGAAACATGGGACACAAGATGTGGCTGTCACTTCCAACATTCAAAGCCCCAATCAATAGAAATGCCAACAAACTTAACAAAAATAAATACATCAATGACGTGTTGTTTTTAAAACATTTATTTAAAAGGGAAAATATTTAATCATATGAGCTTTGTCTGTATATATTTTATCCATTTTACCAGGTTAAAGTATTTTGAACTTTTCAGATGGTTATGATGGATCACTTGCTTTTAAAAAATAATATTTAAATCTTAAATGATAATATTGTGCATTATTGTTGGGCACCAGTAGATGGTGTTGTGTCCTCATGTAAAGTGTGTAACAAACTTTAATAACTGTATTTGTTGGCTCTGACCTATCAAACCTCAGCACTGAAGACAAATACAGTTTTTTCTGGTTTCTGACAAGTTAGATCCATGTATAAACTAAGATTCTTTTTCTAATGGCATCTTGAGGCCAAAATACAAATATATTGGTTTATACTCAAGTATATACAGTATTTTAATTCTGACAAGTAGGGGTGAGCTGCACACATTTCTACAGAATTGAGTTCACTGAATTTCCGCCATGTAGACAACTCACAAATGGATTTACACTTATGCATTTTTCAGCCTGATGTGTTTTCTGTTTAAAACAATGGAAATGCATCAAAACATACATCAATGAGTGGTTATGTGCAGTGTGGCACATATCCAATGTGCATGTCACCGCACATTACCATACACATTGATGCACTTATGTACGTCATTACACACGTTTCAATGAATATGTCAATCCTGATGACCCAACGACTGTTGATGTTAATCTGTCCATCCCTCACCTTTACCCGGCTGCTGAATAACAGATCACCTGCACCAAGGTGACAGTGCAGGGAATTCTGAGTGACCCAAATAGAGCTTTATTTGATGCTCCTGGGATCTATCATTTAAGAATCTGATTAAAATTTAAGGGAACCGATATTCGGCTTTAAGGCATCCCCAGGCAACATGTTATATAAAGGATTTGTGTATTTTTAATATTCCTCACAAAGCCACATGGAGAGGCCCTATCCTGCTAAACTGAATTTTTTTTTAATTTTTTGCTTTGATGCCGTATTCTTGAGAGTAGTTTTCCTAGTACCCTTGCAAAAAATATTTGTTCCCCATAATAACTAAAATTTTTTCTGCCTTTTCTGCATAAATTCTGCAGAAATATGTAACTCCGCTCATCATTCCTCATCTTGTTTGGCTTGCTCCTAGATTCTGCTTTTTATAAAAGAGCGCTCAAAACCCATTTTTTTTCAAAGTTGCCTACTCATCTATTTCTGTCTTTAAAAAACCTCACTACTTCCCACTATTCCATAGCTCCCCTGCTAATGTGTTATACTTCCCTACCTCCTAGATTGTAAGCTCTTCGGGGCAGGGTCCTGTCCTCCTGTATCTGTCTGTCATTTGCAACCTCTATTTAAAGTACAGCGCTGCATTATATGTTGCTACTATATAAATTAGGTTTAATATTATTAATATTATTAATAATAATAATAATAATAATAATAATATTAATCATTGCTGACCACATACAGTACAGTAAGATTTTGTTTTAGATTTCAGCTAAAAGAGCAGCAAAAAAAAAACTGTATATAATTGTAACTGGTTGGATTTATGTTGGAGGGATTAATGCAATTTCAGTTAACAACCAACACTTTATGATATCCAATAATAAGCTATACATTATAAAAAGTATTACAAAAATACTTACACATACCAGACAACCCCATCCTTTGTGAAATCATATTAAAAATTTTGCAAAATATGTGTTTCTTAGTAAGCCCACCTCACCACATCCAGATACAATAAACAATATTGCAACCCACAATGGTAACAATATGGTTTACTAAAATAATAAAAAATTATTTATATTACATAGTTATATAGTTAGTGCTAAAAAAAGGAAGGGTAAGCATTTTTTTAAATCCCTGTTTTAAATTGAACTTTACATTGCAAGGGATGGATTTCCCATCAGATCACCTAGGCCCGTGGCTTAGGGTGCTATGGTAATGAGTGGAGGCATTTGTTCAGCTCCCCACCGCCTCGCTGCCACCAAGGGGGCCCCTTGCACCTCTTCTTACCTGCATGATGCATTGTATGGTTCAAAAGTAAGTGTGCCTAGGAGCCCTAATTGAACATGTAAATCGGGAACTTCCAGGACCACTTACCAAGGAGCATTGGGGGGACCCCTAACTTTATACCTGCCAGACCACAAAACTATGCTACCCGTGCACTACTTACAGCAATATTTCACAGGCCAGCGCTATCATAGTTTTAGCTTTACTTTTTAATTTTTAGCCATGGTGAGAAAAAAGTTCTGGACTCTGGACATTGCTTAACCCCTGGATATGGTGTTGACACCAACCAACAGTAAAAGTCATTGAGAAATGTGGGGACATTCCACAAGTGAAAAAGTTTTAAAAAATCATACCAAGTTTCTGTTCATCTTTTTTGAAGTTGCCTGTTATTATATAGCAAAACCACTAAAAACTTAATACATCAATTCAAGAGGTGTCCGGGGACAATTATCATTTGCCAGCAAGTTGATTTTGCAAAATGGTAAAAAGAATTGCAAAAATGTTTCTTCATGGAAAGTTCCTTTGGAATAAATTGGTAAACTTCGATCAATTGATGAATTTGGATTTCTAAAACAAAATCTGCTCGGGTTTCTTCAAAAATCCCATATTTGGCCCATATTTGTTTTAGCCGTAGGGCTGTTAAAGGCTAGAAATGTTTCTGAAACAATATCATTTAATGAAGGTAAAACCAGACAACGACAAGAAAATATTCAGGAAAAATATTGATTTCTGCTTTCTTTAGTAATTCTTTTTCACCTTTTAGTTTTTCCTGCCAGGATATCTGTGTACTATGGATCTCCCTTCAGCAGGTAACGGGTTAATACTCTTTGAAGATGAGTGGGTATTTGGTTCAGCGGGTAGCTCACCAGCTTTCATTAGATCAGCGCAGTGCCATTGGTTTGTCCGTAGTAAGAAAGCAGCAGGGATTTTTATTTTATCTTGCACAGATCAAAGCTTTCATCTCATCTAGAGCCAGGCATAATAGTCTGTTATTACGGACACTTGTTGACAGAAAACATCCCCCTGGCTGTCCTTCATCTTAATACTGCTAATAATAAGATTTATTTCATTTCTTAGTAGCAAAGTGAATAATAATTACAGAATCTAGGCTTAAGAACTTACAATTAGTTTTCTGCTATATAGTTACATATATGCTCATTTGACACATTTTATGCTATTTATGTAACTTTCTTGAACTGCACTCCATTTAGTACAGTTTTTCCACTTTCCAGTTTTTTTTTTTTTTTAAATTAATTCCTTGCAATTACATACACACACAGCCAATATCTGTTTATATATCTGTTTATACCAAAAAGTGTTTATATGCAAAATGACTCGGAATTGTGTACAGCCAATCCTGTTATTTCAAACTCATATACCAAAGTTGGGTGGCACAGATAGTTGCCAAATGGAGCTGAAGTTAAATATTTTGCCTTCCCGATGCTTCTTTTTTGGATCTTGGATCTGCTATACAAGGCAGGCAGATCCTGAGCCTTACATAACTGAAATAATCAGAGAGCCCTTCTTCATTACTCCTATCAAGGGCCCTCAGTCCTAATGCAGCTAGTGGGCTGTCTCTAAAAGTGGAAAAAATTGAAATACCGCCGCTACTACAATTCCCGGCATCACTCGTGTCTATAGACCAGTGGCCTCTCTGCCTATGTGTGGCCCCGCATCGGACTGTTTTATAGACTCAGTGAATTGTAGTAACGGTGCTATTTCTGTGAAGAGGAAGTTCCAGCCACTGGAACATACCATTAAGCCTTGCATTGGATTGTTTTCTTGACGCAGGGAATTGTAGTAGTGGTGATATTTCAGCTTCAAGTTTGGCCCGCGACTTTGTCCAAGTTTTGAATTTTGCCCCACTGTGTATTTGAGTTTGACACCCCTGATGCAGAAGATTCCCTGGGCTCACAAGGGGTGTGTTTAGAAGGTTGGACTGGAGAGGTGCACAGGGGGCAAAACATTAAATAACCTAACTTCACAAATATCTATTTTTTTAAAGTTGGAGTGCTTGATTTTCAACAGTATAAACAACAAACTGTGAAAGGTGTACCTTATCTGCTGCCAAAGCTGTTTTCTGACCCTTTAAAGGGCAGAACTTGATGAGTCCCCCCTTCCATATCAATATTCGGATGCACTCACTCCCAAAAAAAAGACAAAAATATTGACCTCTCGTGAAAGCAAACATAATTGTACAGAATAACTTCAGTACTACACAGTTATAATTTACAACACACTGTAGCAAGGTGCATGGGAGCACGTCTCCAGGTGAGAAATGATAAAAGTCCAAAACTCTTATCTCATCATAAAAACACAAAGTGGTCTCTTTATACAGCAGTACATATGTAGATCATAAACCATCTCTGGAAGAGAATCAATCTCTGCCATTGAAAATACATGGACCTGGAAGATTCTTCACCAGAAGAGCCTCTCACACCAATATTTCCAGCATCCCATCTATTCAGCTGTGGCTACAGGGGCTCCTGTAACCCCTTTTGTCTCCATACAGGAATGATGTTAGGTCTCTAAAAAGATGTCCACCATACAATACAATAAAGAACTCCATAATTTCTATATTCTATGTTATCCAACCATAATAATACTCTTGGAATTCATTAAGTGTGGAAATAACCACAAAACATGGTGGCAACAGAAACAGGCTTATCCCTATTCCAACAATATTACTGTAGATCAGCCATTCTCACCAATGGGTATTTGGATCCCAGGGTTCCTTTACAGCTAGCTAGGGGTTCCTTGAGCTGTGGATGATTGACTTGATAAATGATTGCCATTTGCTGGTACCTACCTATGCGTATTTACAGAGCCAGCAGCATTGTTTCTCTGTCTTTGAAGTGATATTCTGGCCACCACTTCATTCAGCTCACCCCTAATGTAATTGGCATTTACCCCACTGATACCCAATACATTGGATTTACCAGGGCTTCCTGGAAATAATTTATAGGATTCATCTGGTTTAAAAAGTTGTATTGAAGTGTCAGTGTTTATGCACACTATTAGAATAGGAGAGTAGTGGCATTTTTCGGTTCTTCTACAACCAGGGGGTAAGGCATAGTTATGTTCCTCTACCCTTGTAGGGGCAATAAACTGGGGGAGCTTGTTGCCACCCCTTACTTTTTTAAATCCAATATGCATATAATTCTCTTCTTGTGACCTAGCCTAATGAAGAATTATTGTGTATTGGATGGCAATGATTGGTACACACTAAATTCCAAAGCTAAGTTATCTTATATAAGCTAGGTCCAGGGAGAGGTTCCCTTTGTATTATATGCTTCACAAGTATTTTGAGTACAGTAGAGATAATCAAAGCTGCAAGGGTTAAGTCCCCCTCAATCCACAACACAAGGCTGTCTTGATTGCAATGGAGAATGTCTCTCGGTAATCCATATTGCCCTTTTTCCTCCTAGTCTTTTGAGTTCATTGTGTAAATGTAACCTTTTAGTTCTGTGTTTATTTGCGATCCATTTGGTTTTATGTTGCCATAAACATGCCTTGGGGCTTGGCTTTTAATCTAAATAAATTCCATGTATAGTCTGTGTGCCACTCATCTGTTTAAAGGAAAAAGAATAAAGGAATGCATTGTATTTATTAACACAAACACATTGTGTTTGAATGTGAATGTCCCAGCCATACATCTTCTATCACTGGTGTAACAGTGCCGGTTCATGCATTTATTTTACTGATGCGGACCTAGTTAATCCACATTTCTTGCAGTTCTATGGAATATCATGTGCCATTTCAGTTGCATTACCAATGTAAAAGCCCATCCATGAAAATATTATTAAGCTCGTAAATTACTCTGCTTTTCGATGGAAGCTGCAAATGTGCAGCCATTTTCAAGCTCCCCGAAACTGTCAAGATATAAATTTCTTCATCTGGAAAACAATATGTAGACAAATATCCTAGATAGAAATTAATCATGTGAAATACATAAAATGAGTTTGTATAACATATATCTAAACTCAGGATTATGGGCTGCTTTGTAAAAGTGAAAGCATGGGAATATTAAAGTGACCCTGCCACAAAGGGGTAAATACTTCACCCACTATACACATCAATGAACGTCATTCTGTTAAAGAGAAATCTTCTCTAGTGGGGTGATAATGGGTATTTCTTTTAATCTTACCTTCAGAATCATCAGTCTAAGCCATGGGAGCAGAACCTTTGGTGCAGCAAATAGACCTAAAGCGAACCTATTTTTAACATTAAATAAAAGAGAGGGTAACCCTTTTATATATTTAAAAACTGTGTTTTGTTTTAATATTGTTTTGGGAGGACCCCTACACTTTTGTCTTTACTGCCTACTTAGGTCACATATTCCAGGAGGCTTCAGGCTGCTTTTTCTGCACATGCTCAATCTCAGGCATGCCCAAGGGTAGTGTTGGTGGAACATCCCACTATGCAATTCGACAGCTATTCGATCGAATAGTGAGATATTGTTCGGGTGATCGAATGACGAATTTGAACACCATTGAAGTCAATGGTGGGAGAATTCAAGGTATTTTTAGGGACTAATAAGGGCTGCAAGAGCAATAAGATTCCGTAAATGCCAGTAAGAAGAAGGAATCCAAGACAGCATGCAACATACTGGAATTGGATTGCAGAAGGCTCTTTGAAAGCAAAGGTAAGTCAGTCTAGACTATGGGATCAGACCCTTTAATCTGGTCTACAGCAAAGCACACATAGGCCCTGTACAGATGTCCAATGTGTTATTATAATTATCTAGTATTTATATGGAGCCAACATATTATGTTTTACATAGTCCATAGTCATATCAATGACTGTCCTTCAAAAAGGCTCACAATCTAATATCCCCACCATAGTCATATGTCATTATTACAGTCTAAGGTCAAATTAGTGGGAAGCCAATAAATCATTGTTTTTCTGGAATGTGGGAGGAAACCGGAGTACTTGGATGAAACCCACGCAAACACGGAGAGAATCTGCAAACTCCATGCCGATAGTGTCCTAGATGTCATATGGCTGTCACTGGAAATTATCTTTTTTTGATCATTTCTAGTGACAGAAGAATTAATGAGCACTGTACACACAATGCCCTTCTGTGAGGGGAAAGGCTGAGCGACTGTCCCCCCACTGTGGTCTCCTCTATAGAAATGCACAGTAGTCATTCATGATCAGTTCTTCATAAAACCATTGTGGGGGATTGTTGAACAATGCTGGAATTTCCACCCAAGACTATTATCTGACGTGTGTATGTAGCTTGAATTGATTGTTTATAGAGATGGGTGAATTTTGCAGACTGTCGTATGGCAATGCTAATACCTCAAACTAAGTTCAATCTTTTGTATGGAATAGTGACTAGCCTGGCAATAGTTTCAGTGAGCTGACATATATGGCCGACATATCGATTCTAATTTCTTGGGAGCTATATAATTGTCTAAAATAAATGGGAGACAGACACGATCCTAAAAAAACACATCTTAAAAACATTGAAAAAATGGTGAAACTGGTTAATTTCATGAGCCTGCATTATTTTTTCACATGATGGAACAATTATAAATGTTATTATTCTATTATTGACATTTAATGCATTGGTGCAATAGCACAGTTCAGCATTGTGTGTTGATGACATGGAGAAGAACAAAGAAATCTATATCGGCACAATGTTGGGGGAGTGAAATAGTGCACATTGATTTGTAATGGAAAGTGAAAAATGTATGTGGTATTGCAGTGGTGCTGAGAATGTTGCATTGGTGTAGTGATGTCAAGTGGATTCACACTGGTTTTTATGTGCAAGAGGGAGATAGGGTTTGGATGTCTGGAGGGATGTATAAGGAGGAGGATAGTACAGTGGAGGTTAGGCAGAGGGATAGGGGGTATGTAGAGGGAATTGATCATTTAAGGGGGGTTGCATGGTGAGGGGTAGGGTAGTGGGATGGGGTTTTGAAGTGGAAATTGGTGATCTGTACTTGTTAGAGGGGTGCCCTGTGTAGGGGCAGTAGAAAGCTTTCTTCAGCCAATTAGAAAACACTAGAGGTTTTGAATGGGAAACTTGTCCCCATTTAACCTCTATTGCCGCGGATCGCACACTGTTCTCAATGAATGCTTACCGCAGTCGCATTCATTGAAAGATCCCCGGCAATAGAGGTTAATTAGGCTCTAGTGCCAGGGATCGCACACTGTTCTCAATGAATACTGGCTGCGGCCGCATTTATTGAGAAGATCCCCAGGGCACTAGAGGTTTAATGGGGACAAGTTTCTCCATTCATTCACCTCTAGTGCTCTGTGAATGGCTGGGAAAAGGAAAATCCTGATGCTTGAGCTGTCATCAGGGGTTTACCTTTCCTCAACCAATCACAGAGCACTAGAAGTGATGAATGGGGAAACTTGTCCCCAATTAATCTCTAGTGCCTGGGGATCCCACACTGACTGGATCCCCTGTTTTTCAGGACGGTTCCATAAGAATTCGAACAGCCATATTCGGGTCGAATATGAGGACAGCCTGAATTCGAGCACCAACACTAAACCTCACCTTCTAAAATGCTTCAGTAGTTTCTAAACAGCTATTTAGAACAAATATGTAAATTAAACATTTCGGGTGCTAATAAAAAAACAGGGAATTAGACTTTACCCCAAACATTCCCTTGTGGGACTTTTCCAGGTCCATGTGTTTCAAAGGCTGTAACTGACTCCGACCAGGCAATATTTGAGGGAGTGTCAGATTTTCTGTTTAAAAATTAGAGCGTAATGACTTTACTAGCTATATGCTTGTTCCAAGTCAACAAGGCAGAAAGTAATAAAGCCAATGAAACAGTATGACTGTTAGTGAACTAAGATTTTCAGAAGGTCTTCATCTTTGTCAATTTCTATATATCTCTTGTGACAGGCTTCTTTTAAAACGTCACCAGCCATTGAAGTTCAGTGTGATCTGAACAAACAGACCCAATACTCATTCAATTATGGTAATCAATAGTCTAGCTGTGAACAGGAAACACTGTAAAAATTAAATTCCCTTGAGCTTCATGTACAAGGTCTGTCTATGAAATAAGAAGACTGATCTTTTGCCATGAATGTGTAAACTTCTCCAAACGTGCAAGACAAAGGCCAGCACTTTCTGCTGTTTAGTTTGTTGTCAGTCCCCGTTTAATGGTGTTGTGTTTTCCTCATGCTGAAATCATGAGAAGTATCAGCAATGCAGTAAAATTAGTAAAATTTCACACTAAAGCAAAAAGAGAGCCACAAGGAAATTTGCGCTGACATTCTGCAGCAACTTGAGGTGATGCCGAACTTTTTCCATAAAGTCATCACTTGGTGCCGAAACCAGGATCTTCCAGTATGATCCTGAAACAAAACCCCTGGAAACACCTTCATCACCAAGAATCAAAAAAGTCCAAATTCACAGCCATGCTCATAGTGTTTTGTGACCTGAAGGGCGTCATTTTGGCAGAATGGATTCCAGAAGGCACCACAGTGACCCAACATTATTATAAGAAAGACAAAGCTGGGAGAAAGAGTCAGGAAAAGACGGCAGAAATGTGCGAAATGGTTTCATTCTTCATCAGGACAATGCTCCTTCTCACACAGGACTTTCTGTGACCGACAAACACATTGGTACGCTGGAACATCCTCCATATTCACTATATTTGGCACCTTGACACTTTTTTCCTTTTCCTAAATTGAAATCAGTGATTAAAGGAACACGCTTTGTGTCAATGGATGCAGAAAAGAAAACATCAGATATCTTGAAACAGCTGACAGGAACTGATCTGCTCCTCACCTTCCACCAGTGGAAAACAAGACGGCATCAACGGCTTCATTGTGAATGGAGAGAATTTTGAAGGGGACAAACATTAAACCTGTCACATAAATCAATAAAAGTGAGATATTATATTAGTCCCATTATTTACTAGACAGATGTACATTGTAGAATTTAATATGAAGATAATGTCTAGCACTTAGGAGCGAAGGCTGTTTTCTCAACATTTTGCATTAATATTGTATTATTATTGTCATATAGTTGAAGCAATTTGGGTCATGGTCTATGCCAAACCCAATCTGTATGGGAGAAGAGCTTCACAGAGACACTACAAGTCTAGAAAAATAAAAATCCTATTTTTAAAAATTTGCACATTACTTAGTAAAGATATCATGGTAACATTATCTTTAAAAGATATCAGCTCTTCTTTTAATTAATTTCTACCTGGCCATAACATTTTAGTTTTCTCAAGCCCTACTTTACTAGCAGATTTATAATTTCATCCACTTCTCTCCCAAACCATCAGCACTTTCATAAAACAAACGCCTACCACTAATAACTATAATTTTAACCACATTTGTAGCCATGCCAGCCCAGTCCCTTTTGGATGATGGAGATGATGGTTCATCAATTTTATCATTATTTTATTTTATTTAAATAGCTCTAAAATCCTACCCAGCCCTGTACAAAGTCCATTACTTAAACCAAAACTTAGATTTTCCCTGCAGGACATTTGCTCTATTTTCAACCACAGCTTTGTATTATGAGAGAATCCCTTTGGATCAAAAATACTCACTTAGTGATAAGGGTGCTGGCATTATACCCAGGGGTGTAGTGGGGTGGGCATGGGTGGGAACGCTGTGCCCTTACTTTTTTTTGGAATGATTCTTTTGTGGTTCGTTGCTCTGGTCAATCCACCCCCCCCCCCAGTGGGCTCATCAGCCAGTGCCGCGTACCGCCCATACAGATCCCAGGCTTGTGCTGTGGGCGGGTTGTTTCCCTGAACATGACCCGCCCACTCTCCTATTGCAGGGGAGCGGGTTCTGGTATCATGACATCCCTCTGGGAGAAGTTTCTTCCACTTTAAGTGACACATAGACAGGGGTGTAGTGGGGCGGGCATGATTACATAACAATGATGAGCATCCACGCTCACCATGGATAGTACCCCTCTTCTTTTTTTACCACTACACCCCTGATCATACCTTTTTCGTTCATATATTAATCTAATACCAGATTTTGGGGTAAAATAATTAACCTACCAGGATATTTTTAGATGTGGATGGAAATTCAAAGAAAACTTACAAACTCTCTGTAGGTATGTCTTTTTCTTACCTAAGTACTCAAGCCAGTGATGATTTTTTATGTGATTTTAGCAGTTAGGCAGTTTGGTTTATTTAATTCACACTGTTAGTTAGGATTCTTTTCTTGTTCTCACTGTTTAGGTTTATTTAATATTAATTGAAGTTTGGTGGGGGAAAAATGAAATGTGTCATAAATAATTATTAGGAGGGCTGTAGGAGGTACACATGAAGAAGCACTGATTGGTAAAGGGACTGTAAGTGCAGTGAACTATCAGTCCCATGTAATTGGTATCTCCAATCTATAACTGTCTCCTGAAGCATGTCTCTAATCTCCAACAGGTTTATTAGCATGTTTGGTCTTAAAGGTTCTCTTGTCATGTATAGTGAAATAATAATTACTCTGCCAGTGTATTCCTGAGTTACTGATGAGTTGTGGTGGTCACTTTGGTGAATTCTTCTTGGACTGGAGCTATCCCAACCTCTGATTCAACATTACTAAACTTTTTATTGATAGGTTTTGTGGAATTTGCTTTGTTTGGGGAGTCTTAGTTTCAAAGAAGGACCAATAGATCTTGTAAAAAGGTAAAGGTGTATTCAACAAAAAAAGGAATAACAAGGTAAAGGGTATATAGGAATGATAGAAGAAAGGGGTCTAGCTCTATTCCTAGCACATGGTTATTCCCACCCACACAAGCCAGGGTTTTCTCCCCCCAAACCACATCCCTCCACAAGTCCAGAGCCAGTGATATAGTTAATACATCATTGGTTAAGTCTTGTTCAAAAGGTCACAAAGCTTCTCAATGTTCTAGGCTTGAAATTGTTATCACTGACCCTGCCCCCTCCGGGATGACTGAAGCAATATTAAACAGACAATGATGTTTGTAGTATGTTTTCCAGGAGGCAGATCTATCCTTATATCCAAGTCACATTGATTTCAAGTTTTGTCACTTCCAACAGGTATCTAGATGATAACTAGGGATGAGCGAGAATGACTCTGGCATTCTCGTAAATATTTCCTCGAACTTCCGACGGTTCTGCAAAGTTTCAACAAACCGATTTTGCAAAACTGTCGGAAGATAGGAAAATATAACAGGAGGCTTCACAGGGGATTCACAAGATTCCCTGGGAATCCTCCTGTTTGTGATCCCCGGGGCACTAGAGGTTAATTATCGCACACTGCTCTCAATGAATGCGACCGCACTAGAGGTTAAATGGGGACTACAGGCACTAGTTAAATGGGGACAAGTCTCCCTGTTTAAAACCTATATTGCTCCCGGATTGGCTGAGGAAAGCTTTTCAAACAGAGAGCACTAGAGGTTTTGAATGGGGAGACTTGTCCCCATTCAACCTCTAGTGCCGGGGACCGCACACTGAGCTGATCAATGAATGCAGCCAGCGCTGCATTCATTGGTCTGCACAGCCCGTGATCTTTTTTTTTTTTGTTTATTTTTTTTATTTCGAGCGTGATCGGCGAATTTACATCGGCCATTCTCACTTACAATTTCAGTAAGCGAGAATTAATAAATTTGCTGTGAGATCGAGTTTTAAAAATTGCTCACTCATTAGTAATGACTTGTCATTGTCTGGTGGCTAGATTAGCAGAGTTGTACTATACCTATGACATAAGGGCCTAATTATAAATGTTTTAAACCATATTTATCAGTAGCTTCATTTAAAAATATATAACTTCTGGATAAAAGTTGATTGACATTTATTATTAATATTATTGTTATAATTTAATCAAATATGAAACATTTTTACATTTTGGGTAAATGTTTAGTGAATCTAGGGTCAAACGTTTTTAAACAGATCCTTTGACAATTGTCATTGGAACATTGTCAATAAAAAATTACACCTTCAGTTCTTAGTATTTGCCCTTTTTTTTATCTTGATGCCAATGTTCATCAGGACAAGCAGAGGGGTAATCTTAAATTATATGAACACTAGGGACTAGCGAGAATGCCTTGGGCATTCTAGTGATAATTTTCTCGAACTTCCAATGGGTCTGCAATACTTCGGAGAACCGATTATGCGGACCCATTAGAAGTTCCTGGAAATCATAACAGGAGGATTCCCAGAGCTGCATTCATTCATTCATTCAAGAATCCTCCTGTAATTAACCTCTTGTGCCCGGGAACCGCAGTGGATTCCCAGGGTGAATTTACACCAGCCATTCTCGCTTACAATTTCAGTAATTGAGAACGGCCAAATTCGCCTTGAGATCGAGTTTAAAAATCTCGCTGGCTCATCCCTAATGAACACCTTAGAAAAGTTTATGAGCATTTCCCCTAAATGACAACTATTTCTATCAACTTGGAGTACAACTTTGAAAAGTTGTTCTGAAACTTTACCTGATACCCAACTGCTATCAAGGTGTCTACAGAGATCTGATGTCAGACGAGACTGCTCTTGAGTTTACTTTATATGCATTGTTATGTGTGCGTGCTTATATGAAAGGCATAATATTTTCTGTGTTTAAAAAGGCTTTGAATAATCAGTGTGACAACCTCCCGCTGATTGTACGGGAAAGTGAATTAATTTTTCCCTTTATTAAATGTGCTCATTTAAGACACCGAAGATGCAGCTTTATTTTTCTTTTCTGGAATGGAATAAAAGTTATTTTGTTCAACCTTTGAAAATGTTTGACTTTCATTGAACTCCTCAAACTATCATATAATACTCAACAATTATGAGTATCAGGTAAATCAATAGCAGTCAGAATGGTGTAACAGCAGAGACTGATGGGTTGGGATCCAGTTGTCAATATTAATAATTTGGGAGTTACATAGTCACATAACCAGTATATTAGGAGCTCATGTCTAAGTTTTTCTGCTTTTAATCTGTGTTTAGAACTTACATTGGCAAAATCCCACTGACGTAAATTGAGCGGCATACATGAAAGTTCATAGGCAGTGATTGACAGTATTTGCTTTATTTTTCGTCTCCTATTAGGCTGTTTTTAAACTACAGGTAAAGTAGAGAAAATGTTGTCCTTTCTTGGCAAATACTGATTGCCATACAGCTTCATGCATTTGTAGTCTAATAGCAATTGCAATGTTGGTGTGTTTGGCATGAACACATCCGTCAGTAGGTTGACA
This sequence comes from Pyxicephalus adspersus, assembly GCF_032062135.1. Taxonomy (NCBI): domain Eukaryota; kingdom Metazoa; phylum Chordata; class Amphibia; order Anura; family Pyxicephalidae; genus Pyxicephalus; species Pyxicephalus adspersus. The sequence continues at coordinate 152,147,934 of NC_092859.1, forward strand.
TGTTTGGTTCTCCCATTGGCCTGAATATGGTTCATAAATAATATCTAATAAAGTGTCCTGTAAATAGATTTATGCTTACCATAGCCAAAGGAGCCATTACCATTAAACCCCTATAATTGAGGGAGCGAGTGTAAGGATTGATTCACTTGCACTCACAAGCTGGATATTAATGTTTATTTGTGCATGCAGAAAATATTCTTACATTTATGTTAAACCATAACTAACCACCAAGAATGTACAAAATTGCGAGATATTATTTCTGCAAAAATGAAAAAATATTGTCAGGCCTGGAGCTAGCAAAAGCAGGTAGATTGGTGGAAAGCCTGCATGACTGCGGTGACAGGGAGCAGATAGGAAAGGGTATAGGGTTAGGAAGAAATCAAATCAAGGGGAGTGGTAGGAAGACAGAAGTTAAGGGACGGGTTAAATTATATAAGGTGAGAACAAAAGGGGGAATGGGCAATTGTTATTTATACAGGAGAAGGGGAAAGTTGT
>NC_092859.1:152150127-152154725 GCF_032062135.1 Pyxicephalus adspersus
GTTTCTGCTTCAGCAGTGAAAAGTTTTGAAATCAATTTTTTGCACTATCACTTTGCTAATTGAAACAGGGAAAGTTTGCTACACTGTTTCTTTTTGCCCTTTGTGAAGGCAGGAAGCTTCAGGAGTGGAAAGGAAGATCAAAAAATGATGAAAAAGTCTCTGATCATGTGGTCACCATAATTATCCATCACAGGGAATGTTTTTCACTTTGCTACAGTAAAAATACTATCATCTGCTCACCCCCTCTTTTTTTCAGAAAGATATCAATGTGGCAGGTATAAAATACACAAAGATCAGCCTGTAGCCGGTTTACAGCAGGTTTGTTAAATCCAGCTTGAAATCTTTGAAACTTAACTTAGCAATGAACACCATTAAAGTCTAAAAAAACACATTTCTGTCACTTCCCCAAACAGGTTATGGTTCATGTCACACCCCAATGTTCAGAAAGAACCAAAACTATTTTTAAAGGATTTTTCAGGCATGTATTTTAAACACATTGATGAATTTAAAATTGACAGCAACCTTTTTTAAGGTATAAAAACATAAAATCACAATTATGCACTAAAAATCAGACTCTACTCAACAATCTTGTTGTGGCTGAATTGATAATCTCACATGGTATCTTTCTACGCGTTTCACTGACTCAACATTCGCTTCCTTAGGAAACAACCCCGAGACAAGACCAACTTTATATACTGGGTGAAGTTCCCTCCCTCTTCAGCGCAAACATAGAGCATATATAGAGCGGCATCGGGGCAGACATGGCACCAATCAAATGCTTCTTATCAACCAATAGGTGATGAACAATAATCTTTATAATCACTACTCATAATGTGTCCACAATGCATTCCATATGGCGTTTGGGTTAGAAATGTCATTATAACTCAGCTAACAGCGAGCCACCATTAAAGTTCATAGAAAACACCTTTTGTTAGTAAGTTCAACATTCTAGACTAACAGACGAAAAATGGAATGGGACGGGATTCTTTGTTAAAAGGCACATTTTGAGATAGGAAGGATTCATGCTTTGATTGCTATATTTGCATAAAGATCCAGTTGGAACAACTGTGCACCAACAAAAAAAAAAAAATGCTATGGATAGGACAGCAGCTAAAAGTGAACTCTGACCACAGATCAACCATTAAATAAAATAAAGGACATAACCTCTAGTAAAAATGGCAGCATAAGGGTTAATTGCTCAAAGAGCTAGTAGTAAGTAAAGTACAGTTTCCTTACCTAATCTTAATCTCTTCCTATGCAGTTTGTTAGCTTTTCCTGAAATAGCCTTCAATAAGCTAACACAATGGTGGCTCTGTTTACCCCCTTTTCATAGTTATAGGGGCTGACTTATCCCAGAATTCTTCTGACTACCTTTTTTAGGCCTTCTGGTCATGCAATGCATTGTGGCTTCAAAAAAAAAAAAAAAAAAAAACAAGGACAAAATTTGTCCTAATAAATTGTTGGGATCACTGAACTTTAAAGATAATCGTTCAGTCTGAAACCAATAGTAGTGTCAAACAATAACTTCACCCAAAATCCCCATCAGGCTAGTCAAATCTAAAAGTTTTTGTCTTTACATACAGTTTAAAAGTTAAATATGATATCTTAGCTCTTCCTTCACTTACTTTATAGGAAACATACATAGATACTAACCTCCAACCGTCATTCTCAGTCATTATGGATTTTTTTTTCTACACTGGCTGTGCAATTTTTATTTGGATTCACATGGGAATTTGAGTACCCAAGAAGCAGTGGTGATTTCACCCTAACCACCCAAAAGCCAGAAGGTAAGTCATTGCTTGTTTATATTCTTTATTATCTGTTTACCTTTATATTCTAATAGCCTTTTATTATCAATATAGCCAGCAGAACACATTTAATGCCCATAATGCTCATATTGGAGACCAAACAAATTGTACAAGTGTTACATAACCATATATAAACAATTTAACAATACAATCTATAATATAAATACATTGGCAGTTAAAAGGGCCTCAATTTCAATTTTTTTTCTGCTTTTATAGATAATCATTTACTGTTCTTCTCATCTAACTATCAATACAAATGCCATTGCTAACAGTAAATGTAGCCTTGACAAACTAAAGTTTCAAGATTGATAATGCATTGAACAATAGAGATGTCATGTAATATGTTCTTCTTGATTCTAATGGAACTCAAAGGTCGTACTTCCATTTGCTGTGTATTTTTTAGACCCGTTTTTTCAATACATCTCCGTGATGATTTGGATTAGCAAGCCTATTGTAATTGTGTAAGACAAATGTGTTGAAGAACAAAGATCCTTGAATATAAACCTTGAACAGAAATGAATGCTCAGCTCAATAAACAAAAATAACAGTTCAAGTTCAACCATTACATTCATTGGAAGCTGAAGTGAACAAACCTGCAGAAAAGGAAATCTTTGCAGCAGTTTACAGGATGGCTCGGAAAGGTTCATCGTTGTCATAAATTATACATGGTATGCAAGCAAGAAAAATCTAACAGAATAATGTATAGAGTGATGAGCCCAGTGTTGCTTTATAATAACTACAGTGGATTCTATGTTACAAGGCTGAAATGAAATCTGTATGCAGCTCATGGTCAAGTCAATACACCCACAACTGTGCTTTACATGGGCATGGGAGATGTGTGGGGGTCTCTTTGTCATACTTTAGGTTTAAAGTATTATTCAAGATACATATCTGTTAATTCTTGAATATTTCTTCTCAGGATAAAAAAAAGTTGGCAACAGCTTGTTGGGGTGAATTGGTGACTATGTTTCTTCATTGATGAATGGAGGTTGTACTCTGTCTCTCTATGTAGTACCAGTAAAAATGATAGCCACCCCGTAATTATATATTCACAAAAGAAGCAAGAACAGAGGGTAGTTAGAGGCAAATTTTTTAAGATTATTACGTATTCATAAAATAATTCATACATAATTACATAACAGTCAATGTGTACATCACCAAGCCCATTATTTTGTCATGGGATTGGAGTATTCACGCTATACAGTAAACAACCATAATTGTTAAATAACCACTCCAGTCTTATTCACCTAACGCTTTTCACCTGTATTGGCTTCCTCAGGGGTATGGCTGGGTCTTAGACGGGTGTCAAACTCAAATAAAATTAAAATGTTAGCGCAAGTCGGGGGCCCAACTTGAAATTTATTGAAAAAATTGAGGAAGTTTATTACTTCATCCATAACTTAACAAAGCAAACCCCTCTACACACACTTTGGGGTTGAAAAGACTAATTTCTATCTATCTATGCAGACTGTGTGTTGTTCATCCTCCCACATCACAAGTTTGTCTGACTCTAAATATTACACTATGCATTCTCTAATGGATTGAAACAAACACAATGCCCCTGGTAGTCAGGCATCATGTGATCATTGCCTAGGCTTTGTCTCACATAATGGGTGTACAGGAATAATGTCTTTGTATTGCATGTATTGAAAATGATGATGTGAGGTGGTAACATGGGAGGGGGGGCCAGATGTAGTTATTTTTCTGAATTTTTGGGGGGCCAAAAAAAAGGACCTTGAGGGCCAGACTTGGTCTGCGGGCCAGAGTTTGACACCCTTGGTCTAGATAGATCAGTTGTGTACATTAGAATAAGTCAATATCGGTTTTAACAACAGTAGAACATAAGATACATTTTTGTAATGGTATTCACATATAATATTATATTGATTCATATATTGTATTATAACAGTACATGCATCAATCATATACATTAAACATTGCAATAAACACAAATCTTATATTAATTTGAAAGTTATTCAGTGGTTAGCTTATCTGTGCCTAATAGGAAGTGAAGGATATACGTTGATTTAATGTGTATTTAAATATACATTATGATAGGGTATAAGGAAATTTGCAAAAGTAACTTACATAAATTGGGTGATTAAGGAATGTATGGTACCTAATTGCATAAATTCCCATTGGTTAGCTTAATCAACCATTCTAAAATATGATAGTGCCTTTCCATAGGGTGAATTTAATCCTTTGAGGTTTAGTTATAGGGAAGCAGGTATATTTCAATCATCAACAGATTTTGATCTATAGTGGAATGAGAAAGGGATAGTAAATGGCTAAAGTTAAGGGAACAGATGTTTCTTCATTGTTCTGCCAGGGACAACTGCACTGATATTGGTGCTAAAATACAAATCTCTCTTATAATTTATCACTTACAACAACTTCATATACAGGTAATCCTCAGCTTACATAGGAGTTGGGGACTGTAGATTTGTTCTTAAGTTGAATTTGTATGTAAGTCGGAACAGGTACATTATTTTATTAAATGCAATTAGGACAGATGTTTGTCTCAATACATTATTAGGCAGTGTGGTGTCAGTTACTGTATAAAATCCTTACTGTGAGTTAACCACAAAGCAAAAAAAAAGCCTTTAAGGAGCCTGGACATTCAATAACTTCTAGAGCAAGCTGTGCTTTGATATGCAAAAAGAAACAACTGCAGAATTTGTCTTGGGCATTAAAGAGTTACAAGAGGCTGGAGAAAAGATCACCCACAACCTCAGCTGTGTTAAGAAAAAGATTTCTTCTGCAAGTCATACAATCCGACCCCCCCCCCCC
>NC_092859.1:152154917-152156847 GCF_032062135.1 Pyxicephalus adspersus
CCTTTTCAGTCTCAATTTTGCTGCGTTTCACAAAATCTACTTCTTCAGGAATTGTGAGACTGATTTCAATGTGATTTCATCTATTAGAGCCAGGTGAAAAGCCTTCATACTTGTAATGTGTGTGTTGTGTTTCACCTATCCATTTTCTTTACCTTCCGCATTGGCTAAATCTTTCACAATGCCTAATGATTTCATATGTTTTAAGAATGAGTACGTTTTCTAATTAAATATCAGTTCTTTGGATTAAAAAAATATTTATATACCTAAATTTGCTTGTTACAGGAATCAAATCATAGATAAGTGCAAAGACGTGCACAAAAGTAACTCCAAAATGCCTCTTCAGTAGTTCATACATCCTGCAATAAGTACAAGCTAGCTTCAGGCTCCATCAGCCACAACAGTTTTTGCATATACTTGAATATAAACCTACCCTAAATAAACCAAGGTACATATTTTTACCTGAGAATACAGTACACCCTGACATGCACAACATGCATAATATTCAAAACAGTAATCAATAGAAACACCAAAACATTACACATACATGGGGTGTTATTTCTAAAACAAATATTGAAAAGAAAAAGATATGATATCACACAGATTTTGTATAACTTTTTCCCTTTTTAAAGGTTTAAGTCCTTTGCATTTTTAAGTTGGTTATGCTCTGTCCCTTGCTCCTAAATGATCTTTTGTGCATTATTGTTGGCCACAGGTAGATAGAGCACAAGATAACCACACAAGACACCATCTTTTGGCGTGACCTAAGTATAAATCATGTTTTTTTTGTCTACTGGCATTTTGAGGACAACAATTCTTCATTTATACTCGAGTATATACGTATATATTCTTTTAATGCTAAGCACTGACACTAACAAAGCACCATATACCAGGGTATGCCTAAACAAGGATCTTCATATCATGATCACCAGGTAATAATTTATTAAAAGCACACTTAAAAATATTGAAAACTAATTTGATTTTATTAGTTGTATACACACCCTTTATTGGAAAATGCAAATGGAACAATATTCAATTACAGTCAGCTGAGCAAATTGTCCATTTTCTGGCCAGATGCCATTTCATTTTCTCCTTTCATATTTCTTTTATGTTGTTTCATTTTTCTTAGTTCATTTTTTCACTGTGATGTAATGCTGGTTCATTAGGCCTCCACTTGAACTGTATCCTTGGTATTAAATAAATATTAATTACTGACAACTAATTAATGTAACTGTAAACTGTAACTGACTGACATTTAGCTTGTTTAAGTTCTGTTTACCATAAACAATTGTTGTGTTAACAATAATTATAATTTTTTCTAGCGTTTTCATCTTTGTTGCATCTTAGTACATCTGATCTTCTGCAGCATGTTTGCAATCTTCATATCCTGTCTATGTGCAGTCCAGCAGCTGCTACCCATCATTTCTTAGGCTAGGTCACCTGATCCATTATATGAGTAGGTTGTGACTAAATGGCCACTTGTAGCCTTCAATGTAGGCCCATGTGGCAAGCCTACAAAACATGAGCACAATTGAGAGACAGTTAAGCCCAGAGCTACAAATGGGAAGTTTGAGGGGGGTGGACATGACAGGTGGCACAAGATGGCGGAATAGGGAGTGTTGAAGGAAGGTGGGTTGCAGTAGGGAGATGAAAAGTGACTGAGGAAGGAGGCAGGAGAGGTGAAGGAGAGAAGGAATCTATATAGGTAGGTAAGGAAGGAAATGAGGGGTCATTGTTCCAGAAGCCATGAGAAAAGAAGTTGCCAGCCAGGAATTGGGGTAAGCAGGGTGAGAGGGCAAAAGAAAGGAAGGTTAATGGTCCTCGAAGGCAAAGTTGTGTGGAGGATGGTTTTTAGTGGTGGAAGAGACCCATCTATGGTATGTTGTTTCTGAGTTGGTTTTGTTATTTATTGTTCCCTAGTCGTGGGTTGTGG
>NC_092859.1:152157229-152161345 GCF_032062135.1 Pyxicephalus adspersus
GGGTAAAACATTAACAAATTATTTTTTGCACTGTTTTTCCTGTAGAGATATTTTCCTTCAGTTCCTGTTTAGCAACAGGTATTACCAGGAAATCCGATTTTATGGCGGCCATACAAAAAACTTCTCATATCAAAACAACACAAAGCTTTTAACAATTTTCTTGACCCATTTCATCGCAAATTTATCAATCGAGAATGCCAGAATAAATCAATGGCCAACCCCCTTCACATCTTTACGTATTTGGAAATCGATCAGTATATTGATTGATTACCTTTCTCAGCATATTTTGCAGATGGGCAGGGTATTATTTCCTTTGGCCAGGTGGCGTATTTCTGGGACACCAGCTCCCATGAGTCTCAAACTATATCCAATCCTGCACAAGCTGGGAAATTTGGAAGCTGTAAAAGTCATCCAAGGTCTGTGTTTGCATATAGGGAAGACAAGGTGGTTATTTTGGAGGTTGTACTTTAGAAAAGATGCATATTGATTTGATTTTCTATTACATGGCAGTGAGTGTAGCTTCACTGGGCTGGTGAATATTTTGTAAATTACTCTCAGAATTTGCACAGATCATAAAACATAAGCCATTTCTTTCAGAAGGTCTGTCCTGCATATTGATCATTTCCAGATTTTTTTAATTTCCTAATAGAGAGTACAGAGAATGTACATATTTTGTAAATGTTCCATGTTTAGTCATTTAGTACCTCCTCTGCAGATATTGGTTGGGCAAACATATTCAGTCTTTTTCCATTTCAATCCGTTTTAGATCATTGCATCTCAATATTATTAAATTGTGTTCTACCTTATAGCTAAAAATAATTATATAAATGTGTAAAAGACGCATGTGATGTGATGGGTTTAAAGAATGTATAGCAGTCTCATATGGTGTAACAAATTCTGTCAATGTGAATCAGTCTCCTATAATGTAGCAAATTTTGAAAATAAGTACAGAGCTTGTAATACTAATAATAAATGATAGATTTTGAGAACATGTAGCATGTAACATGTAATAGATTTAATGAATGTGCAGCAGTCTCTTATGGGGTTGCAGGTTCTTGGATTATGTAGCAGTCTCCCATGGTACAATAGATTCTAGATTTATGTAGCAGTCTCTTTTGGTGTGTTAGATTATGTGTAGAAGATTCACAAGGTGTAAAGGACTCTACGAATGTGTAGCAGTCTTCTATGGGGTTGGAGGTCCTGGGGTTGGGGTTCTGGTATATTAGATTCTGCGATCATGCAGCAGTCTTAGTTTTAGTGTTAGATTATGATTAGAGATTAGCGAATCGAAGCTGACAAAGTGGAATTGGAATCGAAATTCAGGAAAAATTCAATTTGCATCTAATCCGAATTTCCTTAATGTATCTTTTTACATCTGTTTGGAGGCTGTAGAAGCTCTACACAGTGCTGAAACAAACCCGAATTTTTCCTCCCATTGACTTTAATGGTGTTAGACTTTGACATTCGACCACCTGAATAATTTTGCTTGATTCGAGCGAATAGCTGACGAATCGAATAGTGAGCTATTCGACCAACACTAGTATGGAGTAGCAAATTCTGACAATTCTCAATTCTGAGAACGTTAAGCAGTCTCTTACAATGTAACAATTCCTGCGATCATGTAGCAGTCTCTCATGGTGTTGCAGATTTTGAGGAGAGGTACAGGGTTTATGGTGTACTAGATTCGCAAAACATGTATAAAAAGCTTTACAAAGTTTATGTTGTCTCTTACAAAATAGAAGATTATGTATAGATGTTTCTTATGTTGTAACAAAGAATATTTTGGTTGTGTATGAAGAGTACAACAAAAAGAGAAAAGGAGGGTTTTTTTGGGCTCCATTATATTAAAAATAGATACAGAAGTTATATACTCTCAGATTCACCCCAAGGGCAAATTTGGGATCAGAAAGCAGTGAATATTACAGCAAAACAGATTTGTGGGCCAAGCACTGAAACGTAAAGCATGAAATCCCTATTTGACACCTTATATAATATCATTTTGTTATTTATGTAATTATTTAACTTTTTTAACTAAAACTTCAGAATCTGTACTCAGGATCAGTAAGAAGTGAAAAGTAAACCAATACAATGTTGTGTGGCCAATTCCTGCAAAGTCGAGTATATGATTCTGATAGCTTTTAACTGCTGTTGTCCAGTATCACACAGCTATTCTCTCCTGTACTGAAATTGCTTACAGTTTCCTTTTGGATACTGAAATTGCTAACGCTGATTTTTCTGCACCCTGTGAGTTCCTTAAAATGTACAGTAGAAACTGCAGCAATTTAGATATTACCCACCTATTTTTTTCGGCTGGAGCCGGTCAAGCATAATCTAGTCCTTTTCATTTTAAATGTGTTGTCCCTTGCCCATCCCTTTAATAATTTTGGATTTATGGGTGTTACCTAGGGTGGTCTGCATGAGTCAAGGTGGTATGATGCCTTCAGAGGGCAGTACAGCACCTCATCACCTTCTGGCGTGTTTTATCGGCGATTATCTGTCCACATTTCACAGAGAGGCTCAGAACAAAGTGATAAGATAAGTGATAAGTGATCAGCAGTCTGCCAGCTTCTTCTCCAAGGAAGCTCTCCATGTTACTCTTATGATAAAGCGTTTCTAATAGAACCAAATAGATGTTTGAGCAGCCTTTGCAATTAGCCCAGATTTGAAGAGCAACCAGACTTCATTCAAAACATGTATAAAAAGCTTTACAAAGTTTATGTTGTCTCTTACAAATTAGAAGATTATGTATAGATGTTTCTTATGTTGTAACAAAGAATATTTTGGTTGTGTATGAAGAGTACAACAAAAAGAGAAAATGAGGGTTTTTTTGGGCTCCATTATATTAAAAATGAATACAGAAGTTATATAATACAATTATATAAGCAGAAGCAAAGTAAGCAAAAGCAAAGTAAATATGAACTGTTGGGGAGGATCATCCAGAGTGGCTAAAGATGGTTACTTGCACACCCAACTAATATTCAGTTTTGGTTGCACTCTGATGAGTCCATTGCCGTCGTAACTGGGTTTTTATACCATTCCAGTGGTTTTGTTTAATAAACTTCAAGAAATCAGAGACATATACAGGGAAAAATTCTATTCATACTACTTTACCTCACTTTGCACAATGTTTCAAGGACTTGATTACCGTGACCACTTCACCTGAGATACCAGGTTTATCTTTCTGGTACAACCACTATAAATGGATCTTGTTCTTCCAAGCGGACTGATAATTTATTCATTAGTATAGCATGCAGAAAATACATTTGTATGAATTATCACCCTTTATCTGCTTTTTAAATATTGCAGAGGAGTAAAAGCTGGGAACATAAAGTGTCAGAGAGTGAAAATACAGGTAATTTCTATATTTAATTAAAACATGTAGTCTTATTCTTTTTTTAAATAAGTAAGCATAACTAACTAAATAGATAGGTCAATAAAGATAGAATAGAGAAATGGACATATTTAATGTGTCCTTTAAATATTCACCCCCATTGTAATGCATGTGTTAATGATGTGTCAAGCTGCCATGTGAATCATACTACCAATACCTATATTAAAGAATTGTCCAAAGCCAGTGTTCATTATTGCACATTGGGAACCTGCAGTCATCATGCCTCGTCTCTGCCTACTTGCTACTATTATCATCAGAGAACCCAAGGTGTAATTAGCTAGAATGATCTTCTTTAATTTTTATCTTGAAAATAATGAGTGCGCATTAAAATCTTCTAGTGATCCCTACTTTGAAGCTTACCGTAATAAAACTGGTATTCTTCGATTGTCCTTGAAAATATGATATTAATTAATCCTGTTTACAAACACTGCAGCAGCTGCCCCACCAGACAGCTGATTTTCATTTAATTATCAGAATCAAACACTTAACAAAATAGCATTTTTCCCTTCTGTTTTAATGTTTTAATAATTACTCGGAATTAGCATAGACTGCCTGCAAGGCACTGCGGTCGGAATTCAGAGTGACGCGTAGAAAAACTACTTTCCAGTATGATTCAGAGGTGGGAATTGCTGGTCATTCAGTCAATGGCATGGATCATTTCTCTTTTGTGATTTACATGAAAAGATCACAAAGTTCCCAGACTAATAAAATCTCTCTAAATAATT
>NC_092859.1:152161645-152206244 GCF_032062135.1 Pyxicephalus adspersus
GAATTGGGGAAGGCTTTGTGATTCCCATGAGACTCTTTTTTGTGGTGTTCAATATTTTGAGAATAGCTATGCCAGTTTTTTATTTTTTTAACTGCCTACAGCCCCTTCCAGCCTTTACATGGGATATCTTCGTCAATATTAACAGCCAACTATTTGCTGCTGAAATAAGAGTATTTGTAGTAGTGCAGTTTCTGGTAGGTAGGAATAAACACTGACAGATTCTCTTGCCTAAATTTGTACTTTATTATGGAGGGTACTCGTTATTCAGTTTCACATAACAAAGAACTGAGTAGATATTTAATTTACCATAAACTGAGATATATCTCACAAATATGCATTTAAGTTTATGTTGCAATTCAACTGACAAATCCACTCAAATGAACAGTATGTAAATCTTACTTTAACTCAATTCCATTTGTGTTCCTACATCCGGTATATACTGGAAGCTAAAGGCATAAATTCTGTGTGAAATGCAGTTAATACTCTTTTCATGGGGATATTGTAATCTGGTATGTATAGTACAATGGTTAATCCAGTTTTTGTTTTGTGTAAAGTATCAGTAAGATTAAAATTGCACACATTAATGAAAAATAAAAGCATTAATTTTTGACAAGAACAAAATCACTGAAACACTTTTGTGTCCTTTTTTTTTTCAAAGGAAGAAAATTATCCTAAACTGTTTATTTTCAGCTTTGTCTAGAAGACTTGATTATTCTGAAATATACAATTTACATTGTGAGATCTCTGAACATAATGAAAAAGCTAAATTGTTCTGTGTCATACAAGAAGAACTTTTAGTAAACATATCAAATTGTCAAAATGCCAAACCATGGACTATGAACTTTTCTGTGTCTATGCCTATACTTTTACATATTTACTATTAACAACCACCATACAGACCCACCCCTCACCCTACTCCAATGATTGGTGCTGCCCCAAAAATTTTTAGAACAATTGTTACCCTTATTCGCACACTTAATTGCATGCCTCATGTGACCATAGGTCAGTGTTGGGCTCTAATATTTTGATGCTTAGGTCCCAGGTATGGCGATGAGATTGGAGTTACTCACTGGCCATGTTGTCAAAGCAGATGACATGGTAGAAACAGACTTCCAGGTGGTTGCTTACCTGGAAAAGCCCATAATTGCCACAAGCCAACAATCTCTGCTGAGTTATCTCATCTCTAACTCATCTCACTAACTGACCTGTTCTACTTGGCTCTTTTGGCTTTCAAATTGCTTCACTTCATGTACCAGGTTCCCTAAATGCAGGTGTAAGGCCTTGGTCCAATACCCCAGGTCCTCAGGGCTCACCAGGCCCAATTTAATTCCAGACTCTTAACCTAAAGGATGCCCTTTCAACCTCGGAAAGGCTAGTTGCACCATCCCACTGTTGCCCCCAGGACTTCAAAGTGCAAAGGATGGCATTTGGGGAGAATTTTCAGAGGACCAGGGGCCCACCAAGCAGGACAGGGAACACAATGGTAGTCAGACAGTCCAAGGTCAGTTGCCAGGTGTTGCACAGATATGAAGTGCAGGAGGATCCAGCAGAGGAGAGTACGGAAACAGAGCCATGAGTCATTCAGAGGTATCAAGCAAGGTATCCAGGGGTTTACATAAAAAAAATTAAGGTTACAAGCAAAAGTCGGTCCAGGCACAATCTCAGGTTCAGAAAACAGCCAGTAACAGGTATTCAAACAGAAAACCACACGACAGGGAGATTAGACTACCTAAACACTACAATGGGCATCTGGTGCATGGGAGCCGAGAAGCTTTAAAGCACCAGCAGCCAATGGCAGAGCAAGATCTAGCAAGGAATTAGGAATGATGCAATTGGCTACAGCACATACTATGAAACCCACTTCAGCTGCACACTTCCTCAAAGCAGGGGATGCTGAGAGAACTACCACAACTACAGGGAAACTGGGGATGCTGCAGACTACAGAGCAGAAGATACTATTAAGAGAACATCTCTGTCTTGGAGATTGCTTTCAAAAGACGATTTCTGAAAGAATATGTAGTAGCAACAACAAAATATTATTTGTCATACTAACATACACAAGTATTGACACCACAGCCCATGGACTTATTGCAAAACCAGCAATAGGCCTTCATTTTAAATAGCAGAAAATCCTGTGGGCTACAGCCAGGGGTGTAGTCACAAAAAAGAGAAGAGGGGGCAAGGTATGTGCCCGCCCCACTACATCCCGCCTGTGTTACTCAAACGGGAAGAAATCTCCCCCAGAGTGACGTGATGATACCAGAACCCGCCCAATTTCCCATCGCAAGTCTGTTCAGAGACACAAACCACCCAGAGCCTGCGATCATCACGGGGGACATGGTCTTCTCCTGACTCCGCGGAGGGGCCGACCGACCAGAGCCGTGGACCACCTAAAACGTTTTTCTAAAAAAAAAAAAAAGAAAAAAGAGTGGGCATGCCCGCCCCACTGCACCCCTGGCTACAGCCATCATAGCTCTGTGTGAGTTCTAGGAATTACGCTAAAAACTGCCTAAATATTTCTGTAGTGCTTGAAGCTATGATTTGCTATACAGCTGCCAATGCCTAAAATGCATAATATATAAACATACATTAGTGAGCAATAAATGTCAGACGAGAACCAACTAGCTGAATTTGCAAATGTGGCTGCATTTATTTGATGTCTTTAAGTATGCCTAAATTACAAAATGTTTATGTAGTGCTTTCTAAAGTGTGAAAAATACATTTTATATTACATTTTGTTTATGGGTAGAGAAAGGGTATATTAATGATGAGAAAATGCACACTGATGGCAAAAGAGGCACTTTTAATATTATGCTATAAAGGGGAAGACCCGAAGTATATATATATATATTTTTTTTTGCTTTAAACAGCCCAGAAAAGGACTGGACTAAAGGACTGGAGAACATTTGCCCCCTCCCTTTCAGGCCACTACAAATAAATATATGTTTGTCACTGTGTTGTGGCTCTTCTAGGGATGGAAAGACTGGCATAATGATCAGACATTGGCCCCCTTTTGGGTCACTACAAATAAAATATATTAGGCCATTTTCTGGCCAGCAACTTGTTAACTGCTTGATAAATGACCTGCTATGCTGGAAATCAGCACCAATAAAGGTTAGTAAAGTAACGTTGGTGCTGTACAGATAAAATGGAGGATCGGAACAGGGAATTTGTAGCTATGTAATGGGTATTGCCTGCTAAATACTTCATTACCCACTCTGATCAACAGGGCACCTTTTGGGGCTAGTGTGGGACACTTCTGTTCTGAGCCCAATGGCCAAATGATTGTGACTTTTGCAATGCTGGAACGGGGGATTGGTGGGGTGGGGAGGTTCAGAGGGAGGGTATAGGATAAAGGGTAGGGAGGAGAAGTATCTGGAACAGATAATTATGGTGTGGGGGAGCCATTTTGGTCTGGTGCCCCTTAAGTAAATAATGGTTACAGTCTCTGAGGCGGTTCTAGTTGGCTAGGGGCTATTGTAGTGTTGCTGGGTGGGAGTAGAAAATGTTGGTTTTGTTGCGGACCTTTCCTTCCGAGGACCTGCAGCCTTGTTGGTGGTGTAGTGTTTACAGGGGTAATAAAAGTTTCGACAAAGTTTTTTTTTAAATAGTTTTAAAATAAATTGCTGCCTACCAGCTGTTTTATACTTCTGAAGGGGGTCAGTGTGTTCTTTGTAAAGAGGGTAAAGAGGAGTGAAAAAAAGAGAGGGGGCTGGTGGCAGTTATTGTGGGAGAAGGGGGTGATGTCTTAGCTACCCCGGTGATGTTCCCTCAGAAAAAAAAGAAGTTATTTATATCCATATCGTAGTTACCAAGTGCAGATTGCAAAAAAAATTATAGCTCATAGGAAAATGTCCCTACCATAAAAAGGCAAACTGGGCATGTGTGAAGGTTCCCATTCTTCTTAAATTCCTTCAACAGCAGCACAACCTTTTCTGCAAGAGGTTTCCGGCTACTGGTCCTATAAGAATGGCCAGAAGCCTGTAAATGGAGGAAGATAGGCGTATGGCCAACATGACTAAATGGGAAGGGTGAGATGATCATGTGCAGCTTAAAAACGCAGAGGTATGGGAGGTCAGAGAGAGAATAAGGCAGAGATAGGTAGATAAAGTAAATAGGGGTGGAGAATAAGTTACATAGAAAGGCAGGATGTAGGGGTGAGGTCAGAGGTCTAGATAGCAGGAAAAAAAAAATGACCACCCTCCCTCCCTGTTATTGAAGCCGTGGTGGTTTGGGCAGTTTGAGGTCCTCAAGGGTAGTGCGGAAAAGGTAATAAAGTGGTGTGGAGAGCCATCTATGGTATGGGGTCTCTTAGGGAGTGTAATTGGACAACAAAATGGGTGGTAATCTGGTGGGGATTGTATGTGTAATTGATATAGTTCTCAAGGCGGTGGAGAAGTGCAGGTCCCTGGTTTTGATGGTGGTGAAGTTAATGTCTTCAATGACCTGCAACCTGACCGATGGTTATGCTGGGTTTTAGTAAATGTTCTATGATTATTTTGATACTAGTATGTGAAAATGTTTAGGAATTTGTAATAAAGGGCTGATAGGCCCCTTGCACTATACCCTGATTGTCTTTATTGTGTTAAGGTTTAAAGGGGTTGGGGGGGTGGTATGCCAGAGTATGGCGCAGATCTGCCGCAGTCATGTTTCTTACCTTGTGTTGGCTCTTTCAGGAATGGAAGAGCATGCAATACTGATTACAAAGTGGCATCTTTAAAGTCCAGCATTAAAAGCAGGCAAATGTGTGTTAATTATCATAACATATGCTTGAAGGATTTTTTTGCACTCATCCTTTAAATTAAGTGCATAATTTTAAACTTGAAGAAACCGCTTGAACTGACATTTCTTGGAAGGAGATGACAAATATATCAACAGAATAGCCGACATATTTATTAAGACAGTGTAAAGAGCAAATATGAATATCAAAGTTCATTTTATAAGAGGAAACATCTAGAATTCAGTTCTGTCTTGTGAAGTATGTTTTGTGTTGTTGTCATAAGTTTAAATTTATATTAGTAATGCGTGGAAGAAGGACCCCTTACACTGTGGTCATTATGGTCATTCTATTGGTGATCAATGGGAGAAGAGTCCTAGTACACTGGTGGCCAATGGGAAACATGCTCCTTACATTGCTGGTCAATGGACAAAATGCCCCTTATGTTGGTGGTTTGTGAAATGTTCGCTTACAATAGTGATCATCAGAGTGGGGTCCATTATTTATGGTAATCCTTGGAAGAACAACCCCTAACAGTGTGGTTTTCAAGAGAATATATTGTACCTATTATGGCTATGTTCAGAATGATGGGGAGGTTGCAGTGGGGTAACTGTTTCCTTACATCAGTGAACCACTACTTTGGGGAGATGCCACATATAGCGTGTGCATGTGGAAACCCAATAGAGAATGAATGGGGCAATCAGTGAGCAGTTCAGTACCATTCTCTGATGTCCGTCGGGAGCAACACAAGATTTCTTGCCCCACTGCCATTCTGACTTATATGTAGTGTGATAGTCTAAAGCTAAGTGCACTTTCTAGTTATCTGTTGCTTGAGATAAACATAGTGATCACTGCAGTTAAACCTCCTGGGCAGTTCATTTCTGCTTGGATTTTTTATGTCTAAAAACGGTTTATTGTTTTTCATGAAAATGTATTTCACAGTATAATATAATAGTATGAATATAATAAAGTTTAAAACACAAAATCATGTCAAAATAATAAATTAACAAATAAAAAAAAAATTAATTTAAAAAAAAAATTAATATTATACTCATACTATAATATTATATTGCTAAATAAATGTCCATGAAAAACAATGTACTGCTTTTACAAATATAAATCCACTGTTTTGCATTCAATATAGTTATTTTGTATCGAATACAATACAAATACATTTGAATTTCCAGCCACACCCCGAATGGAATCTCCGCATCTCTCGGTGACTAACGGGGTGCAGAGAATGCCGGGCCAGAGGAAGAAAGAAGATGAGGATCGCGAAGAAGGATGCCGGCGGATCAGGTAAGACTCAATTTACTATTATTTTGCGTTGGTTTACCTACCGAGTGTGACTCAGGGTAACCCTCCCAGCATCTTTTTTCTTACCACTCAGCAGGTTAGTCCAGTGGTCGTTCAGGGGTATTTCAAAGCTTCCTGCAGGAATGATAATTGATGATTTTAATGAGAAGGCATGACTGGCTCCCTCTCACTTGTCTGTTAGAGCTTATTTGATCCTACTGTCGTTGGAAAAATCATCTAACAATACTGTACTATACAACTTATATTTTGTACCTCTCACAGAAATCACAGTATATTTCTTGGCAATCTCATTCTCTCACCCAAAAGATGGTGGCATCTTTGTGCTGGCGTTATTTAGGCTCAGCACCTAACTTGTGTTGACTCCATCCTAAAAGTTAATTCCGCGAACCAAGTAAAGTAGGTTGTGCGTTGTCCTGGCTTCTTTCTTCTTTACAGTGTGGATGGGAAAGCAGGCTCGGCCATCTTCATCCTTCTCCTTCTACCTTCTTCTTTTGTCTCTTGATCTCCCACTGTGTAGACACAAAATCAGGTGACTTTTTTTTCTATAAAACCCGCAAAAGAAAAGTGCTTGACTCACCGCACATACATAAGCACATACACATACATAACACACATAAAAAAAAAAAAACAATTTTAAAAAATTAAAAAATTAAACCTAAATTAATTGTATTCATTATATAAGTGGGATAGCCACCCTTCCAATGGTAAAATTGTGGTAAGTCCACATTTATCCGCTTCACATTTATCACTAATAAATGTGAAGAGTGTATTTAAAGTGTAACTTAACTTATTAGTGGGTCTAGAGTTTCTGCCATACTCAGCAAGTATGCCCAGCACATATTTACCCTGCACAGTCATCCTGCAGAGATGGCAAGTCCACAACCTATCTTCACTGTGGATATGAGAGCCACCATCTTCAACAGGCACCATTGCAAAGTTTTGTGTAGATGGCAATCCTCCATCTGATTGAATGATGAACCCCTTTGGTTGTACAGAAGTTACATTATTCTCCTTTACTGGTTCCATGCTGTGTAACTTTAACAAAGCCACCAGGAGCCAGGGAGTTAGGTATTGCAAAAGAGACATTGTATGCATGTCAAATACTACTACCTCCTGGTGTTTTTTGTTTTTACAACTGTAATTGATTGAATGTTTTAGTGAAAACAAAAATCCCATTCTATACACTATATTATTGTGAAATGCAAAGTTCCCATACATTAAAGGAAACATTCCCTGGAAGAAACAACCTAGGATGCCTTTGTTGATGATCTACAACAGAAAACCTTAGCCTGTTCTGTGAACCTTGTCACTTCTGCAAAGACATTTCCCATACATTCTGCCAATAGAAAAGCAAGTAGACGCTCCAGCTACATGGAAATGTCAAAGGTAGAAAAGGCCAGTCTAGTGGCATTAGCATGTTTCCCCGGGGTGATTTCTTGCATACTGCATGCGTGTTATATTCTGATGGAATAGGTCTGTAGTTTAGAAGTGTTCTTTAAAGTGCGAGTATTTATATTCTCTTCAACCAGGCAAAGAGTTCCCTTGTTGTTACTCTTTGCCCCTACTTGTACCCTTGTTCCAAAAACTTAAACCTTATGAATCTTTTTTTTTTCATTATTTGTTTATGTGCAGTCCAGGAAATTTGAAAGGACACAAAGGTCAGCGATCCTGAAGGGGACATTAAATTGTTACATGGAAGAACGGGCACAGACATTGTATTAAAATAAATAAACCAAAAAAAATTTCTCAGAGGTGTATTGGAAAAGGGAACTTGTAGCAATTACTCTCTAGGCGGTTTGTGCAGACTCGGTGGAGCGTAAAGTCCTGTAACAGATATGTTTATTGTTACAGTAGAACAATGTTTATAGAATGCTTCGCGATGAGATGCTGAGCTCAATCGTGTCCTATGCTCTTGTAAAAGCAGAATGATTGCACAGGGTAACTCAATCTGAAGTGACACAATCAGAGTGAGCAAAGGATAGGCCATTAAAGGTTTTGCTTCATATTCTGTTGTCATATCTTGTTCCTGTATCATCTAAAGTCGTATTTATGCTTTCATGAGCTGTGTACAAGCATGCCATCATATAACCAGTGACTGCATACATTATATGTTAAATACTAAAAAATAGAAATACACACATTTCTTTCATATTTTTTTACTTAGTGTCCTATTTTATTACATATTTGATCAATTGGGGTCTTGTTTAACCATTTCAACTTGTACCTTAATATCCTAGCTTTACTTTTGTACATATGGATGGACCTGAGTAATTTCTACTATGGGACAGTTTATTCTGCTTTTTCATTACTTAGGATTACAATGTAATTATTTTTTAAGTGTGTGTGTTGGGGGGGGCAACAAGGTTTTCTTTTGAGATTAAAGTAGGATTATGCCCTTGATTGGGTCCCACACCATCCTAGAATCCCCTTTGTCCTGGTGCAGAGGAAGCCCAGGGTGCTGCCGTCTTCGTCCATCTTATTTCTTTTTCTGGCTGCATCACCCGATCTTGCAGGCACGAGATTTGGTGATGTAGCCTTCGGCAAGGGGAAAAAAGATCAGATGCCAATCTCACTGCGCAATCACTTTTCAGACACCAAAATACTTAAAGTTCCAGGTTCCAGGTTTTCTTGATCACCCAGCTTTACTGATGAAAGTGTATACTCTCCAGCCCCCGAGAGCTTTAATAAATCAGACCGAATGTTTCTTTAACAACAATAAATTTTGTAAGTTCCTTCTGAACAACAAAGCAAAATCTAATATCTTCTTACATATAATGTATCTACTGTCAAGCTTAGGAAACATTCTAAGCCTTCAGCACTTCAGGTATATTCAATTTTCCGTCTGATTGGTTGGCCCTCCAAGGTAACAGAGGAGGCTGCCGTGGCAAATGACAGCCGACTCAGGTGATGTATCAAGTTCGGACTTCAGGGTACTATTAATGTGTATAACCCATAGCTTTAAAATTACATCCTAAATAACCATTTGCCTTTTATTTGTCATTATTTTATTTCCAAAGTCAGTTTAACTGACGCCAATTATGTTTTTGGCTAAGGGTGGCATTCTTCCGATTGACCACCATGCTAATGTACTGTGAGCTGTGGGTATAGTAATTATAGAAGGGGTTCCCTGAAAGCCTAAAAAGGGTTTTCAAGGGTTCCTTATGTTAAAAAAAACACTGCTTTAACTCATGCTAATATTTTATAATTGGATACAACATATGCCTAGTACAAAACATGGCAAAACTGGAAAAACAAATTCACATTTCCACAATTCCACAATTAATTTTGTGCATTTCTTTCTATCCAAGACTGGAAACCATTACAAGCAAAAACATAAAAAAAATGACATGAAAAAAATAGAAGTAAAAAACGAAGGGAAATAATAGCCTAAAGCAGAAAGTGAAGAAGAAGTCAATAAGGGCTAACTAAAGGGTAATATGGGGTTAATAGGATATACATTTAATATTATATTATGTTTGTTTTTTAAAATATTTAACTTTTTTTTAATTTACTAGTAAGTCTCTAACTGCAGCAGCTCCATCAGCTTCCATAAGAAAACATTTGTGAATATATTTAATGATGACTGTAATTGGTTGTTGCAGTAATTAGGCCCTTGTGCAGGGGAGTGTGCAATCTTTAATTCAAACCTACGAGGCTAAGGTGCAGCCTCCAATGATGGCACAATATAACCGAATCCTTGGTGCCAACATTGGAGCCTTCATTCCTTTAGTTATTCAACCTATGACCTGATTTTTTTTTTTGCTGTGCATTTCAAATTCTTAGTTTAAGCCTAAATTCAAGTTAGTTTATTCATTTTCCCCTTGGATATAACAACCTGTGCCACATCTTATATTCCAAAGATGCACCCTAACCCTTTATTTGATCGTGTCTTACATGTTTAAAACTAAAACCACTAAACAGGTTGGGAAAGGCCACAAAGATCTGGATCAAAGACAACCCCATGGAAGTGCATCAGACAACCTGTTATTAAAGCAGTTTCCACGGCTTTTATTCTTACGGACGCCTGCCAACACTGAAAAAAAAATCAATAAACATTTTAATTACTGGCAGAATTAATTTATTTGTTATATATGCATGGCATTTGGGTTTTGAGGATAGCATAGTTTACCTCCCACTGGGCTTATTCATAAACAAAAATAAGTAAAAGCAACACATTGATTTCAAAGCAAAGTGATTAGGTGATTATTTTATGACGGTGAAGGTTGAAGCTGCTCTCCACAATCATTTAAGAAATACATCTATACTTAAATAATGAACAAACCATGGGGGTTATAATATAACCGCTGCGTTTTCTGTTTTGATATTCTTTTACACTATGATAAGGTAACAGGAGAAATAAAATTGGTAACATATGTGTGTAATGGCTTTGTTGCACAAGCAATTGGTGAATCTAGTGGATTAGGAATCATAATTCACCATAGTCATTGGATCCACCAAAATGTCTAAGAGAACCTTTAACAAAAACTATATTGGTATAAAGTTTAGGTACAAACATGTGAGACAGCTCCTTCTGGCTTTGGGTTCATTGCTGAAACAAAGGAGGGCAAGGATGTGACGTTTCACATGAAAGAGGACAAATGCTCTTGGTGCTTACCATATATATACCATTATAATTCAATTCCATCCTTTCCCCTTCCATCTATTATCTGAAGTGCCAATGCCACAAAAGCAGACAACAGGTGCACTGCATGCTGGAGTGATTGGGCACTACACTGACCACCCAGCTAATAAAGCCACACAATTAATTATGGGGAAGCAGCTGGAATTATTTTAAAAATTACATACTCAGATCAGTACAGCTCCTGGTATAAAGTGGTAGACACACCCAACAATGGACCCCTATGCAGAACTGACATGAGGGCAGCCCCTGCAGTCCACCCCCATGCCATGCCCCCATACCCCACCCATCCCAATGCCCATTTGCACTCATACCCTGCTCACCAAAACACCAGTCTTCACCTGCACCCCTCTCCCATGCCAACCCACCTCCGAGCACTGTTCGTCTCCACACAAACCCAAGCACAATGGCAAAAATGAAATCCAGATGGGTAGCAATAATTTACATAACTGTCAATTCATTCTACCCATTCAGAGGTAATTCTTGAGGCTGTTATTGAGTGTATTAGAACAGCAGCAAAGGAATGAAAGCACAGGAACGGCAGTGTGAGGAATCCTCTTGCAAGTCCGAGGTCTACAGTGGGGGTGAAGGGGCCCTCTTGGCTCAGCAGAATCTGGGGCTCTTGTACACTTGCACACACTGCACCTCTCTTTGTGTGCCCCTGCTTCTGGCCTTCTAATACTGTAGCTCTGCCACATCACTGCAATCTTGTCTCACTTCGCTCTCCATCGGGCCTTTCCAATTAGAAGACTGAAACTGTGTGTTTTAGTAATGGCTAAACGGAGATGAGGATGGGTCATGACCTCAGTTTTGGGTGCAAGTTTAGTGGCCCCAAAATATATCAGGCGTTATTGATTCAGGATGTAACAAGGATATTTTGGGCTTTAGAGAAAATGTGTACCTAAAGAGGAACTAAACTGAAAACTGCCCAAATAAAAATACACTTACCTTTATTCCCGCAGGGCAGTCCGATCCATCCAGGGGTGTCTTACATTGGGTCCTGGGTCGTCCCGGCATTCGTTCCTGGGCCAACCCTGCGGGCGCCACCACCTTCTACTCTTCTTTCTGGTTCTTCATCCTACATCACCCGACTCAGGCGCCAGATCGGGTGACGTAGGATGTAAAAAAAACTTGCCGATCTCACTGTGCATGCATGAGATCAGCAAATGTTCCTCTTTGCGTGAAAAGACCCCTTCTGCACATGCTCGAGATGCTCAGCCATGCGCAGAAGAAGCACCCAAGAGCCTCTCGCGATGCGTGATGTAGGTATCCGTTTACGTGATGTAGGTAATTTTTGGGTTGTCTACTCTTTTAGGGAAAGTGAAATTTCTGAAATTAGGTACGCTTTAAGGAAGAGAAAAAAAAAGGGGAAAGGGGCTTCATATGCAACTGTCAATACTTGGAGATGCTGCCTTAAACCTTGTTAACATTTCTAATAAATAAACTCACAATGATAAAAAAAAAGTCTGCACAGCTTTATTTATTTTTTTATGCTGTAAAATAATATTACTAATAGATTTTAGCAAATGTAAAAAAAATGTAAAAAAAAAAAAAAAGTAGCAAACACTGGGTCTGGAGTTGAAGCATAACAACTTTATCAACTTCAAGACCAACAAACTTACCTGCACGTAGCTTAGTGTGACCTATAAAGCTGAAAACTACTTCCAACGACAACACAAGAAACCTTGTATCAAAAAAGGGCACAGAAACTCATTAAGTCTCCTTAATTCATTTTATAGTTATTAATATGGCTTTTTATGTGTTATTGTTTATATTACATTATGCAGTATTCCCAAAAAGCACAAACACAAATTTCCATTTTCCTCTTAGTGCGATAGCTTTTTTTTTTCTTTTATATTCTCCGACACAAAGACCGGATTGTTTATCAATCAATAATAAACCTACTTTTGATAGATTTCCACATTACTTAAGTGTATGTGCAGTCTCAGTTAATTCTTCCCTCTCATATAATTGTGATTCTTTAGTCACTTCAACGTACGACCTTGAAGATAATCCACTTTATTATACAGTGGATTTCTGCACAGTGGCCCAGAAACAATGCACTATAAATATTAAAAAATAGGCTGCATATGTGCGTGTTAGTGCATTCACATGTTTTTAATTCATATTTAGTAATAAGTGCGAATTTAGCTACTTATGAAATGTGATAATCTTCTATATATATATAAATATATACTGTACATTGTAAAGAAATAAACATGTGATTCTGAATTTAGAGGGTTTTTGTCATTATTTACCTGAGTTTCACCTGGAAAAAGGATTAAAGGGCCCGGATAGAGCCATGACTAATAATATTTTGAGTGTCCTGGAAGGCCAGGGTGGGCCAAGCACTCCATCCCATTTCCAGGTCAAGATTTGGGAATGGCTCTGGAGCACCTGGCCAATGATAATAAAATGAAGAAATTCTTTGAGACTGGAGGAGTTGCAGCCTGGTGCCAGGTGGCTCTGGTGGACATGCTATGTGTAGTCTGTGTGCTGGAAGAGCCCAGGAGGTCCCTCAAAGTTTAGGTCTGCAGGACCCACAGCTTTGAGAAGAGTTGGTGAGAGATAGAGAAGTCTGGTAGCACAGCTGATTAAATGGCTAGCACACTTACCTTTGCAGGTTCAGGTTCAGATTTCAGCCTGGATAGTTTCTGCAAGGAGTTTGCAGGTTCTCCCCGTGTTTGTGTGGGTTTCCCCTGGGTACTCAGGTTCCCTCCCACATTCCAAAAACATGTGATTAGGTTATATAGCTTCCCCTCAAAATTGACCATAGATTGTGGTAATGACTTTGTTGGGGGCATTAAATTGTGAGTTATCCATGTTTCTGTAAATTACAAATCTGCACACCCCTATGTAATAAAGATGAAGGATGGAAGCCATATTTGAAGTCTAGCCATGGCTCTCTCCATTGATAGTGTGGAGTGAGGAGGAGTAAGCATAGCAATCCAGGTGCATTATTCAGAGTTACCAGATGCAAATATTGGGAAGAAAACTAAAAATGGAAACTAATGCATCCTCTTCTACATGCAATATTTAGTATTTTGTAGGTTTGTGTTTAATAGTACCTACATGCATTTCCATGGACCCCTGTTTTTTCAAACAGAGGTCCATGGAACCCTAGGGTTCCTCCAGAGGTTACTAAGGGTTCCTTGAGCAAGGAGCAGTTTGCGCCTCTCGGGTCAGTTGAAGTGACACCAATTATCTTTTTTGGAGCTGTAAGGAAGACATTCTTCCCAATGGCCATCATTCTAAGACAAATTCTTCCTACTGACCACTACACTAATGTACTGTAATCTCTGGATATAGTAATTCAGTTCTCTGAAGACCTGGAGTTATTTTAAGTGCTTTCCCTAAATTAAAAAGGTTTAGAATCACTGATTTAAGCTACATCCTATAATTTGTATTTTTTTTCAAAAGGGTTAATCTCATTTTTCTCAGCATCAGATTTTTTTTTCATTTCAGAGCAGTCCCTATATTGATTGCAATACAAAAGAGTAATAACTTCTATAGACAAGCCATGAATCAACATTACCAGTGAGAAGTCGGAAGTATAGATTTAAAACAATATTCAGTCTCCTAGGCATGTCTATACCTGACAAGCAAAGGTGGCAATGAGAAGCAGAATTAGTTCTGAGTGAAGGTGAAGATGATTTTCCCCTTTTACACAACATTGCCTTCTTGCCTCTGACAGCCTGAAAAGGCCTTGATAGAACAAAGCTGTGTGATGGACACTTATAGTGGGAAGAATTGCATGTCTATTACATCTGATGATAGAGTGTATTGCAAGTATTGGACAAATATTGAATGGATTTTCCTACAACAGAGTCTGTAATTTTCCCAATAAGTCATGGAGGATTATCTTGCCTTTGGTGATATTTGTTACTCTTTCATGAGCCAAAGTGGATAAATTAGTTAGCATGCACATGATTAATGGAAATCTATCTGTGGGTGCCTATGCTCCTGTCCTCTGTGTATTTGTACATGCAGTGAAAGTGTTTGACCTGCATGTAACAAGGTCACACATACATTTAAAATTCAGTTAAATCAGAAAATTCCAAATTTAAAATCAATCAGGGTACACTGTTTAAGGTTGCAATTTTTATCCTAGCACCTGTCTGACTTGCAAGCTTAATTTAAAAAAAA
The DNA here is from genome assembly GCF_032062135.1 of Pyxicephalus adspersus. Taxonomy (NCBI): domain Eukaryota; kingdom Metazoa; phylum Chordata; class Amphibia; order Anura; family Pyxicephalidae; genus Pyxicephalus; species Pyxicephalus adspersus. Next base: position 152,176,465 of record NC_092859.1, read on the forward strand.
CAGTACATTTACCAGTACATACAAAATGCAGTACATTTACCAATTCAAGGAATGTCCTTTGCAAATTAAAACATACCTGCAGATAATGAGTAATAGAAAATAAATGCAAAGCTTGGTGTAGGAACCCTTTAGTAAGGGAACTGTCCCTAGCTTACCCTTACTAATAGTTATTTTTGTATTGGATCTACTCCTAGCTGTCTGAGTGTCTATCTCTTTCTATCGTCAGAAGGATTTTTCTGAATTCAGTGGTGAGATGAGGCCAATTTGCAGTGATGAATTTTCGCCCTTAGCTTATGGGGGTAGATGATGCCCAAGGAGCCGGGTTTTCACTTGGGATAAATATCTGATGATTTCCAGTGAGAGGGAGCCAGCCATTATGAGTAATAGAACTAAGATGGCCCGCTGGGCCTGGTGCAAAGAAGGGTCTGGGTTATTTTGTTTTGCTGGTCTAGATGTGAGAATATGGCTGGGATCAATGCCAGTAGGCATCACCCACTAGAAAAGAAAAAGTCTACTCATGCTTGTACAAATTTCCTCTGGATCTGTTAATGATGGCTGAAAGGAGTAGCTACAGAAGTCACTGCTACTGTCAGATAAGCTATGATTTATTTTCTTCTCCAAGGGTCTTATTTTCCTAATAGGCAGTATATTCTGTTTCCTGGCTGGACCAGCACTATGTGTACCGAATTGGTTGGAACATGGTGCATACAAAGAAAGCATTTAGCTACTTTGGGCTATACAGTGCCCAACTAGGGTTGTAAGTGACTGCTAAGGGGTGTATGAAGTTTTGTAATGTTGGTTAAAAAGGAATTCACAAGTCATTCAGGTACAAAGAGGTGTGTGTTCAATCTATTTACAGTCTGGGAATGGAGTTTACAATTTATTTATGTCTAGGGAGAGGCGTGTGCAATTAATTTCTACCACGGATGGAGAAGAGTTTAATTAAAGCTGAAAAAACATGGGTTGTACAAGTTGTTTATGTCTGACACCACAGAGATGGTGGCCACCGATACCACTAACAAAAGGGTATTAATTCTTATATTTTGCCTGGGAACATATTTGCCAGTGTGCAATACTTATAAACTTTTCCATTTGCTTTTACACACAAAGCACATCACAACCATTGTCACCATTTTCGCAATTACCATCATTGGGTCTGATTTATTAAAGCATTCCAAGCCTGGCAAGGATAGAATTTCATCAGTGAAGCTAGGTTATCCAGCAAATCTGGAAAGGATCTGGTTCTGGATTAAAACATTAGCTAACAAATAGCAAATTACTTTTTAGAATTCCATTCCAGGTTTGCTGGATCACCCAGGTTTACTGATGAAAGTGTATCCTCTCAAGCCTTGGAGAACTTTAATACATCAGACCCACGGACTCCATTTTGGCAATTGTTACCCTTTGCCACACTCCTTGATAGCAATCTTCAGATTTAGAAGTAACATTCAATGCAATCTGCAAAGAAAATGTTCTAAATGTAAATACATAGTGACTTCCTCCAACATCAACAGCTTTTGACGTTCCTTCAAAAATGTTTTCCAGGTCACCGGTATAATTGGTTTTCCTTCCTTTCTTTACACATTCCAGTCAAAAATGCACCTACATGCAAACATAAATGAAGGCCACTTCATATTTCCACAGTTAAAGTGGAAGTAAACTAAAAACAAGAAAATCACACTTGCCCTTAATCCTGCAGATCTGTTGATGGCACTAGTTCTTCCTGCGTTCTGGTCCTGCATTGTCCTGGGATTCCTCTTTGTCCTGGGACAGAGGAAGCGCCAGGGGCCGCCATCATCTCTCCTCTCTTATGATCTTCTTGCTCTTTGACCCGATCTTGCACTGCGTAAGGTTTGATAACGTAGCCGCTGAGAAGGGAGAAAAAAAGAGAGACGATCTCACTGACCACATGTGACATCAGCATATCTTTCCCCTTGGAGGAAAAGATGCCCCTTCTTCGCATGCCCAGGATCGGGTATTCGTACAAAGGAGTTGTCCGCATGTCTGATGTCCTTAACTCGGGGACTACCTGTATATAAAAGGGTTATCTACCCTTCTATGTAAAGTAAAAATGTTTTGCTTAGGTATGCTTTAAAATCCAAATAAACTTAAACTCCATGTATAGCCCCACAGGATTCATTCAGTCGATATCTTTTACGTCCATAGTAAGTGAAATAATAAGTGTACAGGCCACCAAGCTGGAAAGGCCTGGTGAGTAGCATGGTGGAATGACTGGTACATGAACTAAATTAGGTTTTTACTATTTAATTATTCAGAATTCAGTTTTCTTTTGTTTAAATGATGGGGGCAGTTGTGACATATTTGTGCCACATCCTATTTCTATGATATATATATGAATCAGGAGGTGCTGTGGTTGATGTGGAAATTCTAAACATAATTAGACTGAAGAAAATATATACCTAATAATTTGGAGATGCTGAAACAAAGTATCTCCAATACAAAAATAATATTTGACTGGGTTACAAAGGAAAAAATTACGTGCAGGGCCATCTGTGGATACTAGCATTACCCATTTAGCTCCAGCAGGAGATGTGTACATACCATTACATCATGGCCGATTGAGGCATACTTTTTTCAATTATTTTAAATAGATGAGACATATCAATGAAATCTTGAAACCAGTCTCAATATTCCCTTAAAAAGCCGATTCTGTGAAACGTGTCAAATTGGGACTGGAGATATTTTGTTTTTATATGTATCAAAAAAGCAGAATATGTCAATCTTTTTTAAATGTGAAATAAATTATGATTTTATTTAAAAACATTGGATAATGTAACTGGATGAGAAGGTGCCTTTTAAATCCAGTTATATAATAAACATAAATTACTCATAATTTACGGCACTTAGAAGTAAGGGTCAACTGCAAAAACAAATGTTAGCGTGTAAAAACATGCCAAAGCAAGATGTGCAAACTTTGTTTCATCCTTTACTTAATTGGCATTCACTGTCTGTAACAGAGCCTGGTTCTGTCCAACCATGGGGAGTTATTATAAGCCTAAAAACTGGCACAGATTGCTATTTTTGTTTTGTAAAGCTAGATAATCCTACTACAGAACCTGGAACACTTTTAGAACAACAGCTAAACACACTTAAAAAGTTGCACAGTATTTTCAGCCTCTTGACAAAACAACACAATAGCTCCAACGGATGTAATTATTTTCTAATCATTATAGATTGTTAGCTTCTTTTAAACACTTTATTTGCCCTAACTGGATAAAGTAACAAATCAACTAGCCAAATTCATATTGAAAATGCTCATTTACTACATTCCTTGGATGGATTATGAACAAGCACGCCAATGCTACAATAAATATATGTACGGTTGCAATATGGTGTTTGTAATGGTGATCTGGAAGCATCCGCCACATGGCAAGCTTTATATCATGTTTTCATAGAGCTTATTTACATTTTCTTGTCATTGCTTTATGTGTTTAGTATGTTGCATGCTGAATAATCTGAGGCTAGACTCCATCAGATTCAAACACTCCCTTCAAGTGTGCATTTTAAGCCTCTTGCAATGTTTTCATCCACAGCAACTGGGCAGTCTCCCCTGTGGTAATAGTTAAGGGTGTAGGGGTGCTCCTAGCCTAGTTAAGATTTTTGATGTAATGTAATTGTCTTAGTTGTTCTGGCTGTCCTCATTGAGTGATTGGTTGACCCTCTCCTGTCGTCAGGTAGGGTTCCTGGTCATAGTCAGTAACGGAACTGCTCATCAATGAAAGGCGTCCAGGAGCCCCCTACCCAATCACTACGACTGGCACCCAAAATGATGGGTATTTTGAATAGGATAGTAAAAAGATAGAAAGTAGGGGGACCTAACCTATCATGGAAAACTTCTAAGCTTGTTAGCTTGATGGCCTGGGGTTTTTAATCTCGGAGTTCTGGGAAGAGAGGCTACAAACCTTTTGTAGTCTGGGACTTTCCAACACTAAGTCAGGAGGATTGTGGAGAACTGAGAGCTAAAAGATGCTATTGGAGACAGGAATCCTTAGTGCTTAGTGAATCTGGTCTGCAATTAGAAAGGGTTAACTACTCCATCTGGGAGCTTTAGCAGGGATTACATAGTTACATAGCCAGATTGAAAAAAGACATTGAGTTCAACCACTGGGGAAGTAAACATATCCCAGATATAAATCCCTATGGACATAGTTGGTCCAGAGGAAGGATTACTTTTGTACATGTATGAATCTACTAGTGATGCCTGTTATTCTCTTAGCCCACGGATTTAGAGGGAATTTAGACTTCTGAACTGTATACTATATTGCTTATCCTCTTGTACCCCCCGAGGGCGTGGCACTCGGCTGCCTCGCCGCGGGGCGGGACATAGACAGCTTGAATTCCCTGCGGCCAATCGTGTTGGTTAATGTCTCTTGCCTAATCTCTGCCTGTTCTGACCTCGGATTGTTTGTGACCTCTCTTGTCTGCTGCCTGCCCTGACCTCTAGATAAATTTCATAAAAACCATGGGAAAAAAATAAAATTTGTATGTTTATATGTGCCCCGCCTGAAAGGGGAGCCTGAAAATATCAGCTTGTTTGGGGTGCATAAAAAAGCTTTTACCTAGGAGAAGTCCATTAAATGAAACTGATTTTGGAGACCACACTAGATGACATGGAGATCTCATGCTGAAGAGCATAGGGGCTGGTTTTAATAATAATAATAATAATAATAATAATAATAATAATAATAGGGGATCCAAATAGTCACAGCCATCCTGAACTGGGAAAAAACGTAGAGTGAAAAAAATTTACACAAATTTCAAATTTACAAGGTAATCGCAAATCCCTAAATTTGGTATTCTCCTGACTATAGTTTACCTTTTCTCTTTCAAAAAACAATTTTCACATTAAATTTTTATAGGTCCTTCTAGCCCTCTGTCAATTTTGGTGACAATACTTTATGCACAAGCTTGGCAAAGACTGTAAAATGAGGGTGCAAAATTCCCCAAAAATTAGTTTCCACTGTTTTTGCATGTTTTGCAAGTATTTTTCCCATTCCTAGATACCAGCTTGACTGCAAGATGCCCTAATGTTGACTTTTTTTGTAATTTAATGAAAAATAAATTATAAGAAATACACCTAGTATAGACTGGGTCTGGCAGACTGAAGTGAATGGATTAGCTAAATATTCATAGATATTTGCTTGGTATGATTCAACCAATCCATCAAGAATCTTCAACCCAATGGGTCGGTTCTCCTAATCTTTTATTAGTACTTTCAGGCATTTCTCATTTTTATTATGTTGTCTGTATACTTGAAATTGTACTTTCTATGTCAACCGTGTTGTAATGATTTCATTGTTGAAAGAAAAAACAATATATTGCAATTTTTTTATCTCATTTCATTTATAAACATAAATGGACTAAATTAAGGATTTTAAACATTTTTCAAGTACTTTCTGAACAGCTGGTAACTATGACAATATTCTGAAATTCTTGACACTTTGGCATTGACTTTTGACATTCTTGGCTTGATAAGCCATATAAAGGAAGTAAATATATAAACATTCTATGCAGTAAAAAGTGAAGATTGAGCAGCACAGAACAGGAAATAACTCATATGTGATATCACAGAACAGGAAACCTCAGCACCTAACTACAACAGAAAACATAAAAGAATAAATTAATAATGAAAGGGTATGAATGTGGGGTGGGGGGAGAAACATGGACAATTCCTTGGTGATTTCAATTACAAGCTGTTGACTAAAACATCAACCATTTTTATCACGCTCTGTTGATCAAAATTATCTTCAATGTGTTCTCAGCAGCTGGTCAGATATGAGTTTCTAATTTCTGCATTTCATTTTTATATGTTCATTCAAATGATAAAAAATCGTCTTCATCTCATGCAAGTAGTGTTTAAACCGGTCGTAGAACCTCATACAGCAATGTAAGAAGCTCCCAGGGGTGAGGACCCCAATTCAGCTCTATCTGGCACAAATACAAATATATGTGTGAATTATCTATGATATTATTCTCACATTACAGCCTAGAATCTGTGCTGGTGGGAGTTTCTACCTAAACATTATCACATCTGTTTCTATCACATAAAAACAGACCATAGACATCAGATGGGAGGGGGTGGACATATAATCCAAAAATGAATTGAGAGATTTTTATTTTTAGGATCTTTCCATAAAAGTTTTTTCTCATAACTAGCCAAATATACATTTTGTCAATACAGGCAGGAAAATGTGGAATAACTGTGTCTTATTTCAGATATTTTACATTCATTGCTGTTCTTACAATAGAATATAGGTATAGCTGAAGTAGCATGGTCTGAATTTGTCAAAAGGTAGTGCAACACTTAAATGAATGGGTTCTAACCATGCTTCTTATCAGACACTTAACTTTTGTCCTGAAGAATCTCAGTAATCCAGATCATCGTAAAACTAGTAGTATTAGTCGAATTCAACTGCACTTGTTCTTGTAATGTCAAAAATGTTTCAAAGCTTTTCAAGCCACAGTTCTACCAGTGTCAGAAAATACCCTGGAATACCCCATCCATAGGACACAAAATTAATAATCCAATCACCAATGTGACATGGCAGATATTCATTGCCCAAGACCAGGAAGTGTGAAATTTGTTCAACCAACTTCTTCTATATACAAAATCCTATCCTGTGTCAGGAATTCTGCATAGTTGTTAATACTTCCAACTTTTTTTTTGTTATCCTTACAAGTTGTACTCACCAAGGGTATTAAGCTGTGCAAGTCCTTAGTGTGGAAGAAGACAAATTAATGAGTGACCTCATTTTTTGTTGGTAATCGTCTTTTTATTAATATTATTCTTATTATCAAGAAAAAACAGTATCTATATAGTGCCAACATATTATGCAGCAGTGTACAATAAATAGGGGTTGCAAGTGACAGACAGATACAAACAATGACACAGGAGAAGGAGAGGACATTGTCCAGGCGGGCTTACAATCTAGGAAGTGGGGCATCTAGCACACAATAGGAGGGGGATATGCAGTGGTCGGAAGTAGTGAGGGTTTAAAAGACAGAAGAAGACGGGTAGGTGAGGGTAAATCATTGGGTTTTGAGTGTTCTTTTAAATGTACAGAAAGTAGGAGCTACCCAAACAGGAAGACCATTCCAGAGAGTCGGGGCAGCCCTAGAAAAGTCGTGGAGCTGTGCATGTGATGAGGTTATGGGTGAGGAGTTAATTAGTAGGTCATTGGAGGAGAAATGAGAGCGGCTAGCCTTTTTAGCACAAGACAAGTTTATGGCGGTCTAGGGTGTACTCTATTGGGAGACATGGACATGTTTCTTGTCAGTGCTAAATGAACACCAGAACAGCTTTGGGATTTATGGTGTTATATTCCCGTCCCACCACTAGCCATGTCCCATTAATACTGCATCCAAAGGTAACATCCGATTCCATACCTGCTTTTGTGTCTTTATTGTGTTGCGGATATGTGAATCATTGTAGTAATGTTTGTATGGAACATACGTAACATGACTGTAGCTCTGCTTGTATCACATATGCCAATATACATAAGATATAAAAGATAAAATATAAGATGTAACTGGCACACCTTTCTTCTAGCTGTGAAAACCTGGAAAAGGCAGTAAGTCTTTCATGCTCCTGAGTTGGACAGCTGAACAGGGTGAGGTTGGTTCACAGGAGGACCAGAAAAAGTGGACCCTAGTAAAATGCTCCCAAAACAAAATTTTTGTTCCCTCTAGTGGGCTTGCTGCTTTATAAAAATGCTACTTTTCCAAGAAGTTATGGCTCTGGTGGCCTCTGGCGGGCCCCTGGTTTGACTCTGGGCACAAGTAACAAATGCCAATGGATGCAGGAAATTATTCATCAAAATCACAGAAAATATCTTTCTAAATGCAAAAAGTATAAGTCCCCAAAATGCCTTCATATCGGCTTCCTGTAATCCTCTGTGCAGCAGCACTATAGGAGAATGAAAGCAATCACTAAAAGTGCAAATGTTCTGATAGTTAACATGCTAATTTCCAGGCAGATTATCAGTTCTGTTACTGTCTTTTCTTCTGTTACTTTTACCTGAAGAGTGAGATTAGCATTTCGTAGTCTTGCGATTATTTTTCCCAACAGTGGCTATGACTGATCTCTGTTTGAACTCTTCCACTGTATAAATATCTATGTCATCCCTCCACTACATGAAGAACAGCATTAGAGTTCAAGATCAGAGAAGCAACAGACTCAATTCTGTTTCAAGGATCACAAGTTCACACATGGCATGGTTTAAACATACGTTCGGCATATTCTAGGTAACATAAACAATATGTGGACTGAATGATAATGCAGAATGCTTGCCAGTTTCTTTCTAGTGTTTAAAGGAAAATTTAATCCCACAAGAAGTTTTGGCCCTCATTGCCTGGGTTTCCCTTGGAGAATAGCTCTTTTATCTTCACCGGGTCTTCTTCCAGTTTCTGAGTCTTCATTGGCCAGGATGGGTCTTTTGGACAAAACAGCGGATGTGGTCATCTTCTTTCTTAGTCTTCTGGGTTCTGCTGACATTATCTGATCTAACACTGCGCAGGCAGTCTTCCTGAACATGTAAAATAAAAGGTGCCAATCTCATGCGCCTACATGAGATTGAGCATTTTTTTTACATTCTAAGGAAGCACCTTTTGACCCCATGCCCAATATCCAATAAATGAAAACAGACAGACCCATAACCTCCTGGGATATGTGACGTATGTATCCTATGGGGCTGGGGGTTTCCAAACTTTTCTTCCACATATTATTGGCTCAGTTTAAAATTATTATTACAACATCAATTAAGGTTTTGTTAATAAATTTGAAATTTACTAAACTTTCTCTGTTGGTGAATCCTTCAAGGCACATGTCCTTACAAAAAAAAAGTGATTGATTCACCAACAGAGAATGTTCGATAAAAGTCACAATTACTCTTTTATAAATTCACAAAATTATTGCATCAGGTTAGAACATGCTTCTGCTTACACTTTAAAAAGTATAAAATGATGACCATGTACTTTTCATCAGGAGACTGAATAGAATCCGCTAAAATCCTTCCAATGTACAGTATAAGGAAATCTTTGCAATGTGTACAATTGACCTGAAGAGTTTTAAAATATATGTTACAGTTGTGTTTGTGTGTGGTGTCCCCTGTTTGCCCTAGATTTGTATAGCATCAGCATAAAAAAAAAAAAAAAAAAAAAAAAAAAAAAACAATAGCGATTCTGATCTTAGGCATACTGAGAGCAGAAAACCATATCTTGCAATTCTCAGGGAAAAAAAAAAACACTTTTACTGCAGATTTGTCTTTTTTAGCTTACATTGCCAATGAATTACAAAGGAAACCTCTTGGGATCCCCCAACCGTGTTTGCTGTGTCCCAGCAAAGGGAGACATCAGTATTTCTAGGAAGGAGGAGGGAGCTGAGTCTGATATATATATATATATATATATATTATATTATATATTGTATTATACATATATAACTGTAGTAATATTTATTGTATTTTGGTTTGTATAGGCATCAAATGAATTGTCAAAAAGTGCTACTATGGGCAAAATTAAAAATGCTTCTTTTATAAATATAACAAAAGTGTTTTTTTTTGTGTTAAGTTTAAAACTCTGTTTTATTATGGAGGCTGACCCATGTGCCAAGCTTAAATCATCTGATGTATGAAGACCAATGAAATGATGGTAGGTTAAATGCTTTATTGCATACATGTACTGACCACCCCCTTGGACAGAGTAAAATAAAGCACTCAGATATTGATCCCAGTATTATTGTACTAAGAAATAAAGGAAGTTGTGTTTTGATGATTGATGAAATTACTTTGGAAAAAAAAAAAGGAAAAGTAACTTTATGGGCAATAACTAATTGGAAAATTGGCCTGATTTATTAAATCTCTCCAAGGCTGGAGAAGAGATACTTTCATCTGTTCCAGGTTTGCTGGATCACCCAGGTTCACCAGTATTGCAGAGCTTTGATAAAACAAACCGAATATGTTTTTATTGCATGTTATAGCAGCTTGTAATTCCACTTTAGGACCATTGCTGTTGGCCAATGTGGTGGCTCAGAGGTTAGCACTCCAGCCTTTGCAGCACAAGGTCCCATGTTTGAATCCCAGCCAAGATGCTATCTGCATGTAATTTGTATGTTCTCCCTCTGTTTGTTATGGTTTTCCTTCCACATTCTAGAATAATGGGGTTAGGTTAATTGGTTTCCCCCAAATTGACCTTGGATTGTATTATGGCATATGACTATGGTAGCAATATTAGATTGTGGGCTCCCTTGATTGTCAATGATGTAACAATGGACTTTGCAAAGCGCTGCATAAATTATATATATTAACGGTATTAAGGTATTATATAAATACAAGATAATAATAATAACTTTTACTGTAATGGTTTCAAAAGTTGAGCTGGAGTTAGGATCTACTCTACATTTAAACCTAACCCTAGCCACACATTTTACCTGCTGAGTGAACAGACTTGTCATCTTTTTACAGGATGTGGAAGAATAACACATCTACAGGCAGCATCAGCAGGAAAGAAACTATATTAGAAGACAGACTTAAAAAATGAAAATTGCTGTGTTAATGCTACTGACAGATTGCATCATCATTGTCCCATTTTTATTTTGTCCTTAACCTCCCTAGCAGTAACCCCGAATGTGACTCGGGGTAGAAAAAAGTTGCCAAAAGCGGTAACCCCTAGTCACACTCGGGGTAGGTAAACCTATGGGAGGTAATAGTAAACACAGTCTTACCTGATCCGTCGGCGTCCCGCACCGTCCATCGCAATCCAATGAGTCACAGGGGAGTTCCCGGTGACATCGGTGTGTGTGTACTTTGCAGGTGGGGCGGGAAATTCAAAAAAATACAAAATAACTGTATTGAATGCCATAAATTGGATTTATATGTGTAAAAGCAGTACATTGTTTTCAAGAACATTTATTTTACAGTATATAAAATAGTATGAGTATAATATGTATTTTTTTTTTTAATTAAAAAAAAATTCAATTTTTTATTTTAAATATATACCGGTAGATATTTTATTTATTTAATTTATTATTTTTACATGATTTTGTGTTTCAAACTTTATTTTATTCATATTAATATATTATACTGTAAAATACATTTTCATGAAAAACAATGTACCGCTTTTAGACATATAAAACCGGAAAGAAATGAACCGCTAGGGAGGTTGGGAATGTTTTAAAAAGTGTATCTATGCTCAAAACTTTTCTACAATAGAGCCTTCCACCTAACAAGAAATCAATACCTTCCCCGTTCAATCCAAAATTAAAAAACAAAAATTTGAGTATAGATATACTTTAACTGTTCTGATTGGTTGCTTCAAGTTTCTGCAAATTGCACATCATCATTGCTCATAATACCGCCTTACGGAATAAACTTAATTATGGCACAAATCTGCCATTTTTGCCGACAGAATTCAGTTTACAGATTTAAATGTGATTGTCATTTTCCAACTTCACCTGAATGACAAAGAAAAGAACGTCTAAATCATGTCTAATTCATAGGTTGGAAATTAAAGACGCTTTATAAATCCTGTTCAAATTTACAAGGAAAAAGATTCATCCGGGGCACCGGATATAGAAAATATTGTAAGAGTTAATATTCCTATTTCTACCACAATCCATAATTCATAAGTGCAAGATAAAAATGTAAATACTTTAGTAATTGTACATTTATCACAATATAATCTGATTGATGCTGAATGTTACAGAATAATTCATGACTAAGCTTTAGATCAGTCATCATGTTCTACAGAAGCCAAGTGTTTCGGGTTGGGGATGGATGGATGGGGAGCAGCCAGGGAAGTATATTCATATACTGCAGCTGCATCCAGCTCCTTCATTTAGGAGAATAAATAAGTGCGTAGCTATGTATAAATAGGAAAGAGCTATGCAACTATTAAAACACTAAATAAATGTTTTCTGAAATGAGTTGTGAAGGTAAAGTATATTCATTAAAACTAGCTTGTCATTTGTCTGCAGGTTTGACGTAAAGTAATATAAAGTAAAATAAACGGCTTCTCACCTCCTCCAAAATCTCATATAGACTTTAACAACTTTAATAAGTTAATGAAATTCCAAAGGTCTTTTTAAATTTGCAGCTTCAGTTCAAGTAATACTGGGTGATCCTGTCTTATTCAGACACTTTCTGTAATAGGGTTAAACTGCTCTACTTCTGTCTCTGAATGGTTTGGATGTCACTAGAGGTGCTTGGAATAAAATAATTCTGACTCCAATTGAATCCCACATACCAATACATCTAACATCCCAATACACATACACTTATTAAAAAGGTAATTCTGATCATGGTAAAAGTGGCCACGGGGATCACTATGAGCTCTATTATGGCCCAAGAACTGGTGATCATTCAAAAAAGTGAAGCCATTGTCAGCTGATCAAAGTTTTTAATATTAATAATATATACCTATTGAAATTGGTACCAATATTTGGTAATGCTCTACGGACATGGGTTGAAATGTCTGCTGTGGGTTTAATTCTACTATATTCTTCTTTCTAGGAAAATGTATCAGTCTAAAAACCAATTATTTGAATAAAATTAAAAATCAAATCTATCAACATTGCTTAAAAATATTAATAATATTCAATTTATTTAAAAGAATAAAATACATGTTTTCTGTGTAATTGTATTGAATGTATAATGTCAGGCTATTAGGAGAGAAAGAAATCTTCATTGCAAAGTACAGTGTTACATAATTGTATACAATTGTTAGAATTGTAAATTGTGAAATGAGATTTGGGTGCCGGACTTTTAGGTTCATGGCAAATTCTGTGTGTTTGAAATTCTGCAAAGTGGACAAAGTTATGGAAGATTCAGCATGATAAATTAAAAAGAAAGAGCACAAGCTTTCAAACAGGGGTTTACAAAGGCCAATAATTGGGGCTTTGCTATGTGCTGACCATCAAGTTGTTGTGTTTGATTATGAATTTGGTTGATGTGAGGGGGGTGGATATCTGCTCACCTTCACAATAAAGGGGCTTTCAGATTCCACCATAAGACCCATCCACCTCACATTATTGTAGGGGACAGGATGTTGGGAAGAGGTCCTCTCAAAACTTAGATAGATAAATGTTGAGGGGGAATGCTTAAGACGTGGGGCCTGATTTAATAAAGCTCCCAAGGCTGGAGAGAATACACTTTCACCAGTGAAGCTGGGTGATCAAGCAAACCTGGAATGGATTTCTTCAATGTCATTTGCTATTAGCTAGCAAATAGTTTGAATCCAGGACCAGATCCATCCCAGGTTTGTTGGATCACCCAGCTTCACTGGTGAAAGTGTATTCTCCCCAGCCTTGGAGAGCTTTATTAAATCAGGACCCTGGTATCCATTCCTTACTTCCTTTCCTGGCCATGCATGCTGGATGTCTGGATAGGGGTCTGGTTAAAAACTATTACCAGTTATGGGATTTGGTTATTTCACATGTTCCTCTCGAAGCCCCATGATTTTCCCCTTTCCATGCCTAATAGTATGTTTGTTGCATTGGTACTTGTTCCCTATAGTTGTGCTAAGCTCCCTGTTTCATTTTTGAATGTAGTTTGCCACTTATCCCCCCATTATGTGGGGGAGTTACACCATCCCGGCATGGCCAATCAAGATAAGCAGGGAAGGAACTGTGCAGCTGGGGGTATTTAAAACATTGAGATCAGGCAGGTAAGGTTATTTTATTACAGAGGGGACATTGCAATCAAGGACCTGTCTGAAAAGTAAGGGTTTAGTCCCTTTTTAAGAAAACAACCCTATTGTCTTTATGACATAGTTGGAGTCAACACAAGAAACCTTTTCAGATTCCTAAAAATTACCAGGGATAAATAAAATCCCCAGATACCAAAAATGAACTGTCTCCTTTTTAACCCAGCTGAAAATATAAAGAGGAACATGAATAAAAGAGAGAAATGATGCTTTTCAAAGAGAAGAAGAGATCTGACAGCTAAAATACCGGAGTTGCCTACTCATGTGGAATTTCTACCGAAGCCCATCTCATATCAGCAGCTGAGCGTATGACCCCGGTGTCACCTCACACAGCTGGAAAGTCCTTGTCACTGTCTTCCCTCTGGATCTTCAAAGTTATTCTCAGTCACACTTTTTTTTCTGTTTCTACATTTGACACGTTTGTACCAACACTGGGAATTGCCCCAGCATGTTGTCCTAATCTAAAGTTTTTACCTACATTTTCCTTCAAAATTGCAGAAACAGAAATGAAGTGTTCCCTTTTACACTTGCCATAGGCATTTACATTCCTCCATGTCAAAACTGTATTTCTGAAGTTCACTCATAAGGTCATGTGCCACATATAAGAGCTATCACAGATTGGCCTGTTTGCTGTCAGTCAGTGGGGTTGGGAGACCATTGCTCCTAGATGTAGCTAGGATCGCTGCTTTTAAAGCCAAAAACTACTGTAGGTGTGATATTTTAGGTGGAATGGCCTTAGCACGTTTTCCTCGAAGCACAGAATTATCAGGAATTTATAATGCCCAGAGGGCAGGGGTCATCAAGACTATTGTACAGAGTTCAGTGTAAGGGAGGGCATAACTCACATACACTGTAACTCCAAGGGTTGTGTTAGGATTGTGAAAGACCAAGGGCACCTATTGACACCCAAAGAAGAGTGACCGTGGCCAAAATATATTGACAATGGAATAAGCCTAAAGGGGCTTAAAACAGACTAAAGAGGATCTTCATAAGAGGTCATATAAGTTCAGCAGGTTCCCACGCTCCCTGGGCTGTACTTATTGATATGTACAGCCCAAGGAGCGTGGGAACCTTGACTGTGGATTCACAAAATGTGTTTGCCAAAATTTTGCTGACCCATCGGAAGTTCAAGGAAGAGTTTGCAAGACTGTCAGAGGCATTCTCGCTCATCCCTACACAGCACACATGCCTTCGTTTTGTACTCATACTTTCCTTTATTACTTTAACATGTAACTGTGCCCCTATCATTATTTTTAGAACTTTCGAGGGGTGAAGAGAATTGGTAAAAAAATCTACAAAGATAAGTGATTGGGCCTAAATAATATGGGATGACTCTAGGTATTGGAGAAAAACCATGGACTCTGTACATTTGGTTGTGGTTAAAGGGGTCTCGCTCTTCAATCTGCACACACAGTGCACACTATACACACACCTTGGCCTAGTGGCCCTTAGTACACTTACAAGCCCTGCTCCGTGTAGGCATTCTCAGTTAAGGAACCCTTCCCTCCAACCCCTTTTCTGTTCTTTCAGAGCTCCACAATTTCACTTTTATGGACAGTATGAGCCCGAAAAATACTTACCATTTACCAGCTCTGGATTCTTTTCCACTCTAGCAAGTTGGTTTTGTCGCAGAGTGTATATTTTTGTAAGATTCGGGGGTCTCAAGGAAGAGCAACAGATATGAGATTGATTCTAAAATAAGTTAGGTTTATTGCGGCACCACAATAGTAATCCCCCCTCCCCCCCAGCTCCCAGGGGCCTTTACTTTACAAAGGCATCCCTCAATCACTGTCTAGAGTTGGTCCATAGTCCAGTGATGTTGGTAACTAACCGTTCATTAGTATAGCTTGATAACAGTTCAGCTCTAGTTCCAACTGGTTCCTAAAAGTACAATACAGGAGAAGACTTGACTTCACTCTTGTGGAATGTCTCAAGGAGATTTATCTCCTTGGGATTGTAGCTTCTTTGTTGCCCAAAACTGCAAGACAAGATAGGCACCATAAATATTCTTAGACAATTAATCAGAACTTCAGGAAAACAATTAAAGCAGAACTCCAAACCCAACCTTAAAATTATCTTTTCAAGATACGGGAGCCACATGCCAGTTATCCACAATGCAACCAGCAAGTCTAACAAATTCCAACTGGTGACAGGGAGCCAGATCTAGTGACAGGGAGGTAGATCTAGTGATTTACAAAGAATGACACTAAAGAGGTAGCCTAAAGTTACCAGCCTGTCAATGGGCCAGTAAAGTATTATTACCAATAAGAGAGCCATTTACTAAATGGCTTGCATATGGGTGACATACCAGATCCCATGTTCTGCAATAGTAATAGATTGTCAAAGGTTGTAAATTAAAGATTTACTTGAGACAAATAGCAATTTTTCAAAGACTGTCCTGATCACTGTAAATTTCTATTTTCACATCAGTAGTAAAGAGTTGTGTTGCTCTAGTGTATAAGACGACTTTAAAAAAAATTATTCTGTTGTCTACTACTGCATACCCACCAATTAGAACAAAAATAAATTAAAGTTTACCGTATAGATAACTAACATGGCAGAAGAAATTGGGCATCTCATTTAAATGCTGGAGTAAATAGGGATCATCATGTGTTATCCACTACCAATGGAACCCATTACTGCAATGTTAATAATAGTAACATAAATAAGCCTTGGTAGACCTCAGCAATTCTCAGACTCCGGCTTTATGTACCAGGTGATGTCATGCTAATAACGGCATGCCTGTTTATGCAGATTAATGATCCTGCCAGTGAGGCATACAACTGCTCAATCTTCATATGCACAAAACAGTGCAGCATTACAACCTAGGGAGGCTGCATACTGTAGGCACTCAAGAGACCTTTACCACAGTTGGCTTAATGCATTCTGATATTGCTACCATATATTAACATATATATAGAGTTCCTGGAATGCTAATGGCTCCCCAGTATTTAGGGGTCAGTAGTAAATTACCACCCCTATTTGTGGTTATTTAGCATTAGAGCATTTTCTGTAAAGATGAACAAAAATACATGAATTATACACAAACACATGAATAGATTCATGTTTTTGTGTATATTGTGGTGTATGTTTCTATATTCCAGTGCATTTTTGTTTATTTGTTTAGCAGAACAAGAAAGCTGATGGTCAGATCCTAAATTCAAACACAGATGTATAAAATGTTTTTAATTCCGTCATTTGGAGCTGTAGCTTTTATGTATTGTTCAAATGCAGGACTTGCATCAGACAACAGTACTGATGGGACCAACAGTTGGGCTCGGAGGCACGGAGTCTAATACCTGCCACAGCACACAATCTCATGGTAGTAAGCCAGGTTCAATACCAAGATAGTGGCAACACTACAAAAGCAATAGTGAAGTGTAGTCAGGGATCAATCCAAAGTTAATAGCTAAGGGTATCAGCTATGAAATGGCTGGTTAGTAAATCAGCAGCCTAGAGTTAGTACGTGAGCATACACATGTAGATATGTATATAATGGTAAAGCAACATGAACACTAAAAGCAAAATACTGATGAAAGTACAATGAATGACAAACAGGAAACACAAAGCATGGGTTAATAGGGCATTAGGGAAAGAAGAGCAAGAAGTTTAAAGTTCATCTAGATACTGGGTATCAAAGAAGAGTGACTCCAACATCAGGCAAGGTGCTCTCCAGCTCTTCTGGTGCTAGCTTTTTCTACAGAATCAGAAGCAGCCCTGGGTTTGGGTCATGACACATGTGCTGCATTGTGTACCTAGCAAAAGCTAAAAGCTCCTCCAGGGAATATTTGGTTTCTTCTCCATTTGCTTACATTTGGTTTCTATCCAGAAAAGCTCCAGGCTATATCTCCATCTGACCAGGAGTGATTGACAGTCCACAAAATAACACAGCATGGAGGCATGCAGATGTAGGGCTGGCTCCTGTGAGACAGAAAGCACTTAGATTATCTATAAGTAGTGGTTTCAGCATGGCAGGTTGGGAATGGGGTTGGATCATATAGAGTTGGTGTAATGCCCCTGGGCACACAAACTACAGACAACTCCAAGAATCTTTTTATCGAGCTTTATTTGTAGTCATAAAACAAGGCAAGGGTTAATCACAGATGATCAGTCCGATAAGCGTGGTACAGGAGGGTAAGGCAAAGGCAGGTCAGGAACAATCCGAGGTCAAGGCAGACAGCAGGCAAGGACAGTCATAAACAATCCAAGGTCAGGGCAGGCGGAGTTCAGGCAGAATCAGGTATCATACTGGGTTGCTATTGGTAATGACACAACAGGTTAATATGAACCAACACAGAGAACGCACCCAAGCACACTGTACTCGCAGAGTCTTATAGCGGGCAATGGTGTTCACGACAGGTTCTCCTTAAAGTGCCCAATGACCTTGCGCCACCTGGCGCCATTTGATTGGAGGATAACTGAATCCCTTGTGAATTTAAACTAACTATGTCCTGCACTGTGGCGAGGCAGCTGAGTGCATCGCCCCCGGGGGTACAAAAGACACGCGTGGTAGCGCGCGCACCTCTTCCCACAGCACCCCTGGGACATGCCACGGGCTTGCTGGAAAGGTAAGTTCCTTACAGTTGGTTAAAATAATGCCCAAAAAATTACTGATGGTCTGAAGGTTGGTAATATGTGTTTGGGTGTTGGGGTCAGTCAATTTAGGTATGGGGTGTTTACGAGTTATATAGTTTATTCAGCTTTACCAGTATGGATCCCACATTGTTCTTCTGGTTTTTTATATGGCCTGATATATAAAAGCTCTCCAAGACAGGAGAAAATAGTCTATCAAGGGAATATCTGGAATGGATCTGGTTCAGTCTTGAAAACTTTTGCCAACAAACAGAAAGCAATTTTTTTTTTAAACTGATCTAGGTTGGCTGGATTACCCAGGTTATTCATGATGGTCTACCTTCTCCAGTCTTGAGGAATTTTTATAAATAAGGCCCATAGTGTTTTCTGTTGTTGTCTTAAAATAGCTCCTTGACTTTATATAACATGTTTGAATTGTTGCAGAGTAGAGAGGAATGTTCAAGACTGAGCATTGGTTAGCAGGTATGAGAAGAACACTACCAGTTTTTATATTAGGGTAGGATTTTGGGGTATGACGGGGTAATAATAATTTTATTATTAATATTATGATCATGGGGTATGATGGGGTAATATTACGTTGACAATTTTGACCTTTGTTCCTTTGGCTAATAATGTTTTATCTACAAGCTTCCAATAAAATATAATCTCTTTTTGGCAGGGTTTAGAAATCTTCTGACATATCCTATAATAGTATGTGTCAGCTGGTGAGAAGTCTTGAATTATTTTTTGCCGTCCAGTTGTCCATTATCTATATTTGTCTACAATATATTTCTATATTTTGCTATAACTGTTCTAGGTTGTCAGTTATTTCTGGGCCTAGGTAGTGGGCACATTCTTTATTTTTCATGGGACCAGAGTGGAGACTAAGTGATGTTATGAAATCAAATGTCAAATAGTCGAAAAGGTTTGTTCCCTTTTATTTTTTAAAAATGTACTTTTACCAGTTTTTTCTATTTTCCAGTTCTTTTAATTTTTCTTTCAAGGAAACTATAGTGAAATATTTAGATTTTATTAGGATTTTCTAAAAGCAAAACATACAAAAATTTAATCAAAATTTTGTTTTTTTATTCTGTATATCACATTGCAAATGTGTCCTATGACAACCATAAATTTTGTCAACTCGCGTTTGGAAAGACGAAAGCAGTAGGGGGCACTATGGCTTGCACAATGGTGGTGTAAGCCCCAAGATGGGTCGAGGTGCAGAATCTAAGCAACATCCTAATCTTTTTCAGTTCTCTAGATGTCAGGATGTTGCATTGCAGACTGCTTCCAGGTTGCGGTCCTTGGCCTCTCTAAGGTGAGCAGAATAATGTATTACACTGAATCACCAGGCAGGGGGGAGTAAAAAAAAGTCTTGAGTCAAGGCAGGCAGCAAACAAGCAGGTTAAAAAATAAAGCCCCAGAGTCGAGTACCAGAAATCCAGAAAATAGACACAGGTGACACGGGGTCACCCAAGACACAAGGGTAACACAGAAGACACAGAAAGAGACAGGAGCCAGGAGTGACAGGAGTGACAGGAGTGACATGGGGGTACCGAAGACAAAGCAAACAATAGAACAGCACAAGGGAACAGCAGGGAAACAACAGACTGGACAAGAATGGGTTAGCACAGGAGCTGGACTGGGAAACAGTTAATCGGGCTGAGCAGGAACCATCTTTAGCAGAGCTAGGGGGTTTAGCAGTAGTCTGGAGACAAGTTGCTTGAACACTGAGTCAAAGCCAGCTAAATAGCCACAGGCTATCTACTGATGGCCAACGTAGAGAACCAGATAGCCAACGTACAGAACCAGAATACAATAAAGTCTTTGTTTTAGCAGTTAGAGCTTCCTGACGAGAGAAAAACCTGTAAACCTAGTTACAACACTTTTGACTGGTGACTAGTGTTGAACGACCCGAACTGTAAAGTTTTGGGTTCGCTCGGACCCGAACCCGAACTTTGAGCCGAAGTTTGGCCGAACCCGGGGTTAGCACAGGAGCTGGACTGGGAAACAGTTAATCAGGCTGTGCCGGAACCATCTTCAGCAGAGCTAGGAGGTTTAGCAGTAGTCTGGAGACAAGTTGCTTGAACGCTGAGCACTGTGTCAAAGCCAGCCAAATAGCCACAGGCTATCTACTGATAGCCAACATAGAGAACCAGATAGCCAACGTAGAGAACCAGAATACAATAAAGTCTTTGTTTTAGCAGTTAGAGCTTCTTGACGAGAGAAAAACCTGTAAACCTAGTGACAACACTCTTGACTGGGGACTAGTGTTGAGCGAACCCGAACTGTAAAGTTTTGGGTTCGCTCGGACCCGAACCTGAACTTCCAGGTGTTCACTCATCCTTACCCACTAACCATTAATATTAGCGTTGAGCAAACCCGAACTGTAAAGTTCGAGTCCGTACCGAACTTTGTGATTTTGGGTACCTGGACCCAAACCTGAACTTTGAGCCGAAGTTCAGCCGAACCCGGCGAACCCGAACTTCCAGGTGTTGGCTCATCCCTACTGGGGACTTCACTATACATATAGTGAACAGGCTTATTCACATAACTTTTTGAGACGCCTTGACTTCTATATGATTGACCTGAATCAATGGATAAGGATTACTGCCTGGGCTGCTTGGGGATATCAAGGCTGATGATCCTTGCCTATTCTAGAACATTTTTACACAAAGAGATGTAGTAATAAATGTAATTTTTAAAATGTGGTTTAAACTGTTTCATACTTGATGGTTTCTTCATTCCTGGGAAAGCAGAATTTGCGAAAGGCGTTGAATACTGATAGAGACTGGATGTATACTATATACATTATGGACAACTGTATCGTCTTTTAATGATGGAAAAATATATATACTTATATACAGGGAAAATTTGTGAGAGATACGTTTAGGGTGCCTTGAAAGTCCTTGAATTGTGCAGCAAAAGTTATTGGTCTTTGATTTTGCACACGCAACATTAGTAGCTTAGTGGCTGAAAGATGGCATTGGTTGCTCAAGGGCTTGCAGGTTAGTACCCACCTGAGAACCTGCACCTTATCGCCTCCTTTAAGCTTAGCTTACATGGATGTCCAGTACCTATTGTGTATATAATACCTATATGTCCTCCACCTATTGTGGCTCCCTATGTCACTAGTGTGTATTGCAATAATGTTGGGCTGGCAGAGGGAGCCACAATGGGTAATAGGAGCACAACCATCTGATACAATGCAGTAGATGTTAATGTGATGATCGAATGAATGAACAGCAGGACAAGTGAGAGAAAGGTCTTTTTTGACCTTGGGTTTATAATTTTTTTAGCAATGGAGCCAATTTATTCTATCGACTGGAACACATTCTGTTTCTTTTCATGTATCTCAAACCTTTACTATAGAGGTTATAATAATATCAATGACTCCCCATAATGATACATTTATCATAAAGCATTCTACAACACCTTACATTGTCACCTGCTTGAAAGTTTTAGGCCCTGTGGTCTATTGATTTTCCTGCACTAATACAATCTGAACAGAGTGCTGGAAATGATTCCCAGATATATGAAATTAAACATTTCTCTGTGTTTTTCTTCCTGTAGCTTTAATGAAATTTGAACTTCAGAGCTCTGAATTACTTCTATTGCACATTTGACAATGCTCCTCCACCCCACTCTTCAGGAACCGCCATACAACGGTACTATTTTTCTACAAGTGTCCAATTAGCTGGCATTCAGAGCTCATTATTCTATAAATTTGGGTAATTTCTGTAGGGTTTTCAATTACTCCAGACGTAGCTGTCTGAATGGCTGGCGTTTTAAAGCACAGCTCAGATGTGTATAAAGTGGAAGCAGGATACTGAGACAAACACACATGTAATCGAGCTGATTCATGCTTTGAAGAGGGAGAAAAATATTCTTTGCTGCTTTTGTGTATGCAGACCATGAACTTTGCAGCTGCGGAAGAGACAAACAAGTACATGTAAATGTGAACAGTTACTGGGATTTTTTAATGAAAGTGTATCTAAACTTGTCAACAAGCTAATATTTTGCAGTTTACCAGATCTTGATTAAATGACATTAGTTTTCTTTCTCCTAAACACATTTTCTGCTAATACAAAGCTTTTTTTCAGATTCAGGTTAGAGTCAAATTATACCAGAAAGTTTGGCATTATCTGGTAAAAGTGCCAGATAATCTTAATATTCAATCAACTTTTTTCTGCTGAGATGTCAAGATAGAACATTTACAGGACAAAATCAACTGATTTATAAAGGATACAACTTAGGGCTTTATTTTTAAAACAGGAAATCAGACATCCCCTCAAACATTCGCTCGTGGGAATCTTCTAAATCCATGTATTTTTATGGCAGTCATGGATTTCCATGAGGAAATGTCCGATTTCCTGTTTTATAAAAAAAAGCCCTTGGTGTGCATATATTTAAAGTTACACCAGGTTCAATTATTTCTCCATTGTGTGACTTGTTGTAACAACCACTTTGGACATAATTTATTAAGCTCTTCGAGACTGGAGAAGATAGACTGGATCACCCAGGTTCAACCATTATAGTCTATCTTCTCTTCTTTATTTAAGCGGACTTATCTCCAAAATTTTTACTTTACATAAAAGGGTAGACGGGGGCCAAAACAAGGACAGTGCCGGAGGAATCAAGGGTGAGGTAAATACAATTCTTTTTTTAGTTTAGTTCTGCTTTAAATCAGGACCTTTGTGTCTATGTTGTGAATGTGTTTTTCCCATGTTGTCCTCCAGGCTGCATAAAATGCCGCCCCCCTTATTCATTTACGCAGTTTCCCTCACTTTGGTAATTGGCATAATGTTGTTAGACACTTGGCGTTCCACCTGTTTTAAAGGGTGCATTAGGCTCCAATAGTTACTCTCCAGCATCCATACCAATCCACCATATCATTTTCCATATATTCTATATTTGAATAGTGTTTGGATTTAGAATATTCAAAATCCATAATTTTGTTCGGTGGCACCACAATTGAACTGCTTTGTAATGGAGATGAAAACAAGGGGAGAGGTTCATCCTTCCTAACACATTTTCTTTTCTGGGGTTTAAAATAAAATCCTCAGTAAAATGACTGAGGATTGTCACTCCAAGACGCAAAATGTAATACCAACAGGATTACCAGTTAAAAGTAAAAAAAGAGGGAAAAACATACACTTAGTAAGCTGCATTATAGTGAATGACTAGTAAACATAAATATATTACATCATATGTTCTTGAACTTAGATACACTTTAAATGAAATCGGTCTGCACATTGAGCTGTGTAAAAAAGATAAAAAGAGGTGACATTTATAGGGAGACCTTGAATTTTTTTTTCCAGAAGTGTATGAGAACAGTGAGAACAGATCATGTGTTTGAATAAATATTATACATAGTTATATAATTAGGTTGAAAAAGACATAAATTCATCAAGTTCAACCCCTAGAGGAAACAAACATGTCCTAGATAAAATCCCTATAGACATAGAAGAAGGCAAAATCCAGAGGAAGGCAAAATAACTGGTTCAATTTGCTCCAACAGGGGAGAAAATTCCTTCCTGATCCTGCGAGGCAATTGGCTGTTCCCTGGATCAACAGTCTTTGTTATCTTTACTTTAAAACTTTAATACCCAGTCATATTCCGTGCTTCTAGAAATCATTGTGCTTTTTCTTCAAGCAATCTATAGAACTTTCTTAAACTTCTGAGGGAGCCTATTTCACATTTTCAGTGACCTTAGTGTGAAGAATCTCTTCCTTGTCATTTGTAATCATCTTAGGGTGATAATTGTGAAGCAAGTTCTTTATATGGACCATTTATATCACACTTACCTCTTCCTCACAAAAGCGCAGAAAGTGCCTTTCTCCTGCTCATGTGCTCCCAAGCTTTATCAGTCTTGCCCATCCCACCGACCAATAAGGAAATAGCCTCTTAATCTTTCCTTGCTATTTAGCTAGGTCAGATACAGCACTCAGCGTTTGTGCAATGTGTCTCCACTAGTGACGAGCCCCCTAGCTCTGCTGAGCAGTTCCTCCAAAGCTGTTGTTTAATTTAGTGCTCTCCCTGTCCATTTCCTGTGTTAATCCCTTATTGCCAAGTCTGTTGTTTCCCTGCCTTTTCCCTTTTGCTGTTCCGGCGTTCCTGTGTCTGCAGTATCCCTCTGTCTTTCTCTGTCTTTCTGGATACCTGGTATTTGACCCCTGGCTTGTGACCTGACCACTCCTGCTTGCTGCCTTTTGGCCTTCTTTGACAATTCTTCTACTTAGTGATTTGATACAGTGGATCCTCCTGCCCACCCTGGTGTGCTCAAGGACCTCAGCCTGGCAAATAACCAGCAGCACAACATTCTCACCACTAGAGGCTCTAGAGAAAAACGTGTTACTTCTTAGGCTCTGCACCTTGGCCCTTCTCAAGGCTCACACCATTTTTGTGCAAGCCATGGCGACCCCTAGTGTTCCTGTTTCCCCAAGCGTGACATATTATATATTTATTTAGGGTATCATACACCCTAACCCCCCTAGTGTTCTAATTCTGTCCAAATTTCCATGCAAAAAGCGTTACATTGTTTTGAATGGAAATTTATTTTACATTGTAGGCTTATAATTCATAGGCATAATACACCAAAATATGTCCAACATCACCAAAATTAATAAACTTTAATAAAGTTTTGCCACGCCTCCCTCACGAACCGACGCATGCACCACCGTCATCGGGAAAGCCCTGAGAACGTCCCTGCAGTCGCAGGGAGTAGATCGGAGAAGGAGGACGCCGTCTGAGGACCTGGAAGGACAAGCAGGACGCCGGAGGATGCCAAAGGAACAGGGTAAGTTGTTTTTTTTTATTGCTTTTAGCAACCCTGATTGTGATTTGGGATTACCGCTTTTTACAAGTAAAATCCACCCCGAGTCACACTCGGTAATACCGCTAGGGGGGGTTAAACATCTCTTCTCAAGGAAGAGTGGATTCAGTTCAGCTAATGTCTCCTCATAGCTGAGCTTCTCCATTTCTTTTAGTGCTTTTCAACCTTTTTATAAATAAATTAGTAAATTAAGGTAAAATGACCTCTTACTAAGACCTCTAAGTGTTATTTAAAGCAAGTCTGAAGTCTGCTACTTAAATAGGACATCTTGGCTTCAGGTACACTTTAACTGCAGTTGAAAAAAAAACAGGTCTTTTGCCATGCCAGACAAGGTCGTACTGTGCAGCAGAGCTGTGTAAATCACAGAAATAGATGAAAATAGAAATAGCCCTGTTGACCCTGCCAGTATTTATTTAGGCATTTATATATGGTAGCTTTAACATCTTCATTAGTAATTTACAGCATGCACTTAATAATGCATATATTTACTTGTCCCTTATTTTACAAATGTGCACTTTGAGGTGCCAGCTTCTAGGAGTCTAAAGGTAGTTAATCACATTGACGACAACAAACAAAAATGAAGGAGAATTTGACAAATCAAAGTCACACGACCCATATTTCTCCATTCACAGATTTCCTTCTACTTAATTTAGTAATGAGAGAGGTGTGAATAGAGCAGAATAGGGTACATAACCTGTTTTGCTTTGTCTAGCTTTACAGACACCATTATGGGGCCCAATACTGTACAAATCACTTCCCCCCTCCTCCTATACACCAATGGTTGGGATCTTTTCCCTATTAACCCTACCTTCAATCTGTGACTTGGTCTTACCAGTATGAGAACATTCCCCTTAGACTAAATGAATGGGACCGCATGCTTACTTTGAAATGGATGCTCCACAGAAAAGGGAAATTTGATGGAGGCCAATTAACTTATAGGTATATGGCCCTGATAGGCACTAGTACTCACCAGACGCCAGTCCCCTAATCTAACGCCACAGTCTTCACCTTTAATAAGCCCCCACTCAGCCTTGGGAGACTGCTTGCATCTCCAAGACATGGTCCCCCCCAGGACTTAATGCGCAAGGGACGGCGTCTGGGGTACTACAAGGCAATCCACATTATAAGCCAATGTCATACAGGAGCAATCAGTCCACCAGACGATGTGCAGAGGGAGTAGGCACAAGCAGAGTTGGGGTAACAGGCAAAAGGTTGGTCCAGGCTGAGAACAAACGATAGGTCAGGAACAAGCAAGGTAGGGAACAGTAAATGACACGAAGTTCACCTCACCACAGATTAGCCCAGCTAATGTTACAACAGGCATAGAGCAATGGGAGCAGAGAGGCTATAAAGCCCCAGCAGCCAATGGCAGTGCAGAACTGAACCAGGAACTACTCTGCTCATTATTCTTAGCACAATCCCCTTCAGCTGCACAGTTTCAGAGCAGGGGATGCAGAGGGACCATTCACATCTAAAGGGAAGCCGGGGATAAACAGGCTGCAGAGCAGATGACTGACAGCTATTTGCCTGACCTTCTCTGCTGCTGCAAGCAACAGAATAAGCAGGATGCGTTGTCCTGCGGGGGCCAACAGTACGGGATCGCTGCCTAGATGATTGCCTCCTAACAATAAGCATGTGGTCCAATTATTGAGTTGCTTGATATTTGACTTCCTTCGTCCTCTGAAAAAGCAAGTATTGTGAAATGCATTGAGTCAATTTGAACTCATGTGTTGGCTTAGCACAATTTTTTTAATATCAGTTATGTCTCACCAACAATAATGCTTTATCAGTATATACTGGTATATGTATACCAGACATGAGGTCATCCTAAAGAAATGCAGCATATCCTGTAAGGTTTAAGGATGATTATGGGTCAGTACTGGTCAAACCCGGCCATTGTCTTAGTTCCTTCCTGAGTAGTTAAAAACACAGAGCCATACCTAATGAGGGAGTCTTGACCAGAGCTTGCTGGATGCAACATGTTTCTTTGATCATCTGCCAAGTTATTGATTTCCAGCAGAATCTTTGGGTGAATTCAGTTTTCTTCCACAGCTAAGTATCTTTTGTTACCGTTTATTATTATTATTACAGTATTGCATTGTTTTGTCTATCTATCTTATTATTAAATTGTATAATCATTCAAGTCTTTGTGTTATCTCTCTTTGTACACTTCAAATTGAATCCCATCAATATTTGCATAAACTGTAACAAATTATATCCGTGACATAACATCATGTGACTGTTTGTCTATGGACCTGACACTCAAATGATTTTATACCATTACTTGTAATGCAATTGTTGATTTGGAAATTCCAGGAAATCATTACAGGAGGATTCCAGGGGCTCCATTCATTCATGCAGCCCTGGGAATCCTCCTGTGTGTGATCCCCAGGCACTAGAGGTATATTAACGCTTTAGCGTCATCAGGATTTTCCTTTCCTTAGCCAATCAGAGAGCACTAGAGGTTTTGAATGGGGAGACTTGTCCCCATTTAACCTCTAGTGCCGGGGATCGCACACTGACCTGATCAATAAATGCAGCCCTGGATCAGCACAGCCTGTGGGACTTTTTTTTCATTTTTTTCAATTTTTTTTAAGGAAATTTCAATCATGATCAGCAAAGTTACACCGGCTGTTCTTGCTTACTATTTTGGTAAGCGAGAACGGCCGAATTCGCCGCGAGATCGAGTTTAAAAATCTTGCTTGCTCATCCCTATCCACAGTATGCATAACGCAATATTCATTCTCCACTATAAATATCTTAATACGTTACAGAGGGAATTAAAAACAAAAACGGGTGTGGTAATGTTAGTGATAGAATGTATCATATATGCCATTCCTAATTTTGCCTATACCTATGCTTTATTTTATACTTTTTTATAGCGTTACATTCACACACATATATGGTTTTTAAATATAGCAATACAGTCACAGTTGTCTAGTAAGCCAAAATCAGAATTGTTTCAGCAATACAGAAATGTGTCAGGAGTGATTCATTAGACCTATGCCATCTCAGTCCCGGGATTCAGCCTTACACATTTCTTTTCTCCTAGTTCACATGGATCAGGGGTTCCTATTTTTAGACCAAGCTCAAGACGAATTGCAGAGTTTTCCTGCTGCTGGAAACAGTTACATTTGTATGAGTAATTATATTTTTTATGGGTAAATATTATCTTACACTTTTTTGCCATATACCCATTAGCATCCTATTTTTCCAGAACCCTGCCATAACAATGGTATAACTATATGCTAATCAATGATGACAGTAGAATGCAGAACACACCCTTCTGGACAGAGCCGATAAGTTAAAAAATAAAAAGTTCTAAAATAAAAACCGTTTTAGTTCTTTCGTGTCCTCACAAATGTTACAAGCTTTCTTTGTGACTTTGCAGCTGCAGAATCAAAATGAATATTCAAGTACAATTTGTAGCCATTCACAAGCTTTAGTTTTTTTCTTCCTGTTAATTTATGTATGAATGTGTGTATATATTAGAATATAAAAATGGCAAATAATTTCCTTTAACTGTATATGTATTGTAATAGTTCCCTGCACATTTCCATTGAGATATTCTATAGGTATCAAGGAGACATACAGAAACTAAAAATAAGAAATTGACTTTGATGCTTTATTTAAAAAAAAATGAAAAGATTTGCCCGCCAAAAATATATGTTAATAAATAAGAAAAGTTGATGGGTTAGTAGATTTACTGAGAGATTTGAATGATTTTTTAGGATGATAAAGGGATTGTTCAATGTCATCGGGAGGGTAAATGCAAGATCTTGAAAAATATTGAAAATCAAAGGAAGGATTTTACATTGGGGCACTTGTTTTGTCTGGGAAGGGATTTTGTTCACATTGTAAAAATATCCGTTGACTTCCCATTGAGTCTACACAACAGAAAGTCAAGGAACTCATAGCAAAAACAAAATAAGTTTTACCCCTTGGGTACTAAAGAATCTGACATTCCTTCAAGCATTCCTTAATAGTAAGCAATTACTGCCATTGAAACACATGGGCCTGGAAAATTCCCACAAGTGAATGTTAGAGGGAATGTCTGATTGCCCGTTTTATAAATAGAGCCCTTATTGTATCTAAACCCTAAAACAAACAGAATAATATGTTGGAGTTTTGCCAGTCCGTAGGTGCATTGGCTGCATTATTTTTCTCTTTATGGTTTTTTCTTTATTTTCAATATTGGGCTAATCACAAAAAATACCCCAATTATTCATGATTAGATGAAATCGGCAGAGCTTCATCTTATTTGCTAAACTAAGAGAATTAGCTCTTGCAAAGTCATAATTTATGTAGCCAAGTGAATGGCTTAAGCCCCATTACTATATCAACCCCAATATCCTGAAGTTGGCTTACCCATAAGTCCCTGTAGTTCTCTTTTGGTCTTTTCTTTGAGCATCTTGTTACTAAAAATCCTCCTGCCATATTTTGTGATGCCCAATCATCTTCTACTTTATTGTTGGGATGTATTTGCTTTGTACTAACATATCACCTAACATTTTTACATAACTGGCAGTTACATGGACCCAGTAGTTTTGCTACATACCTGTCCAAACTTAGAATGTGCCAATCCTGGTGAGTATTGTATATACTGTTACATGGAATATGTGGAAGTGATTTCTGTAATTAGTGTTGGTTGGA
>NC_092859.1:152207226-152208368 GCF_032062135.1 Pyxicephalus adspersus
AATTTATTACATGAAAATATATAACCAATTTGATCCTTAACCCTTGAGCCTAAAAACTCTTTCTTTGCTCTCTCTTCCCTATTTTTATATTTCATATATATCAAAGAGTGTGGCTCACAAATAAACAACACTGACTATACAGGACAAAAAATCTCCCTCCTCCCCCCGGTTCATATATATATATATATATATATATATATATACTGTATTTATGTATGTATTATTTTTGGGGGAACCGGGATCATTGGGGGAACGGAGACTGCATCACACAGGACAGAGCTGTGCAGTCCAAACAATGTTTATTTAACATAAAAATTAGCTATCTTCTGCATATAAGAAAAGAAATCTTGGATCCATTTCTAATAATAACATAACCTCAGCAGCAAAACAAAGTCCAAACTGGCACAAATCATTTTTTATAATTGTGCCAAAATTGGGATTGGTAGCCTTTGCAATGGGGTTCTTTTCAATCTCCCATGATCCTAACTACAAATTCCTATTTCTGGATTAGCATATCTGATATATCACTTTCACTCAGGTTCTCAGACCTCTCCCCAGTCTCTCCCTGAGCTACACCTAGCCTCCAGCTCCAACTTCATCCCAATTTCTCAAATATACACTGATGTGGAAGAGGTATGGCATGTTTGGTCCACCCATTCCACCTAAGACCTGGATTCCAAAAGTGTGCCACAAACCTACAGTACCACAATTACTCACATACTTGTCTGGGCCATTTAATTTAGAGAAAAATAGAGAAAGATGCTCCTAAATACTGACTACATTTGGCCTTGCATACCTCACCACATTACTATATATATATTGTGATATGGAGGGGAAGTAGCCCTTGCAGCAAACCCACAGAGCAGTTTGTTAACTATAGAAAACTGTATCAAACCTTTTATTTGATTATGAAGCAAAAAGCTTTCTTCAGCATAAAATGTAAAAGCTTGCATCAGCTTAATAAGGAGTCCAGGGCCCTTAAAAAAATTACCCATAGTAACATGGGTAGCAGAGTTCTTCTCTACTATCCTTCTCTATTATCCTTGGCATATCCACCTTCTACTCTACTTCTCCCAGCATTCACTCTGGTTTATAGAGCCTATGCTCTATAAAAAGAGGAAACCTAGTACCCATCTTTGTAC
>NC_092859.1:152208446-152210083 GCF_032062135.1 Pyxicephalus adspersus
TATATATATATTTATATTTATTCTAGATCATAATAAATACAAAAAAAAATGTTGACAAAAGCTCTGTATCCTAAAAAGCAAACTGCAATATGTAAAGTGGTTCTTCTCCGTTCTCTAAGGGAAAAATGACTGCTAGCTTGATGTATTTGATTGAGGGACCTTAATTATCACGTTGGTGTTCCTAATGGCTATCCCTCAGATGAGTGAACACATTATACACGTTATTGGAAATCTATTATGTAAGCTACAACTTAAATTATATGAAGTTGTTCCTAAATGCTTAAATTGTACTTCATCGGATGTCAGTTCTCCTAGGCTTAATTACATTAAAAGAGGTTACTTAATATCCAATATATATTTTACATGGATTCGTCAATAAATTACTGATCTGTGCAAGGTCAGGCTTAGGAGCTCTTGGTTCCTACATCACACTTTGTTAGATATTTAAATGGGAAAGGAAAAAAGGCATTTAAAATACATTAAATGGTTCTCCAGATGTTAAAGGAATGCACAGGCTCTATGTATGCCTCATATATGTACAGATGAGAAGGAGGCAGCAATATCAGTAATTATTATTATTATTATTATTTTAAACAGTAGTTATATAGCACCAACATAATATACAATGCTGTACAATAAATGGAGGACAGACATTAACACAGGAGGAGGAGAGGAACCTGCCTGAAAGAGCTTACAATCTAAGAGGTTAGGGAAGTATCACACAATAGAAGGGGAGACATGGAAAAGTGGGTGAGTATTGAGGGTTTAAAAGACAGAAGAAGACAGGTAGGTCAGTTTAAAAAAATGTATTTTTAAGTGTTCTTTTAAAGGAGCAGAAAGTTGGAGCAACCCGAAAAGAAAGAAGAAGACCATTTCAAAGAGTTGGGGCAGCTCTAGAAAAGTCTTGGAGTCATGCGTGTGACGAGGTTATGAGTCAGGAAGTCATTAGTAGGCTCTTATGATTTAAAGTGAAAGCAAAAGAAAAACTGATAAATTAATTGTTGACATATAGGAATTGCCTTACAAAATTTGTACTTTTGATCTATTAGTTTCCTAATTCAAACCCATGTTAGGCTCTACTGCTAAGCTATGACTTCTACTTCTGTCTTCTCCAACAATTCAACTTGGTCAATGACAGTCCCAGTGATCAGATTATTAGGGAACTGCAACACATTGCTGATCCAGGGAACACTCAATTGCCTCACAAAGTCAGGAAGATTTTTTTTCCCTGTTTTCTTCTTGACTAGCTTGAGTACTGCCTTATACTTTCCCAGTCTGGGTCAAAGCTGAAGTTTATTCTTCTCATATATCATCAACATACTAACAATAATACATAATGAATATGCATTCATTAGTAAATTCGTAGATTTACTAGGTAGATGCCAAGTTTCTAGGTAGATTTCAGGTTTGACTGTTCCAGTAGAACAAGTCCTTAATTAGTGTTGGTCGAAAAGCTCACTATTCGATTCTACAGCTATTCGGCCGAATATAGCAAAAAAATTCGGGTATTCGAATTCGAATCCCATTAAAGTCAATGGGAGAAAAATTTGGGTTTGTTTCAGCACTGTGTAGAGCTTCTACAGCCTCCAAACAGATGTAAAAAGATACATTATAAAAGGATACATGAAAAGATACAT
>NC_092859.1:152212677-152213468 GCF_032062135.1 Pyxicephalus adspersus
GGAAATGTCATGTAACATAAAATGGCTTACTATTGTAATGATGACTTATAGCACTTTATAGATAAACGTACTTATATGATTTGTACCATTGTTCTTGACATTGTTGCAATTTTCAACATATATAATATTTTGTTTTCTGGTATCTCCTTTTAATTTTATATAGTCGTTATACAACTTTTCCAATATCAAACTCCTGAAGAAACCATAAAATGGCAAAATGCGGGATAAGTGTGATCGCGTACCGGTCCTACTCTTGATTTATGTTTGGTGCTAGGAAAATTCTGTCTAGTATGGATATCCCAACTTTGTAAAATTTACCAAGATTGGGTATGCAAAACAATGATTGTTCTCGATAATTATGAATAAATCATGAATGTATAAGTACATAATTAAGGTTTCAAATAGTAACTTGAGCCTCAAACCTCATTCTTTCAGTCTTCCACTATATACCTTTATTCAAATAGAGGTGGCTCTAACACATCCAAAGAGATAGATAAGAACAAATTCCATACCTCATATCTTTATCTGGGATATGTTAATTTCCCCAGTGGTTGCACTTGATGGACTTATGTCTTTTTTCAACCTGACTAAATACGCAGAGAGAGATATGGTCACTCTTTTAATGCAACATTAACGAGCAATACATTGGATATAGTATCAAATATTTTTAAAAGTATATAATAAATTACTTCTTATAAAACAAATTTGCTATATTTCAGGCTGAACAAATAATGTCTAAATAGCAGGGTATTGTGTTTTCTTACCTGTATCTTGGCTGCTGGGACAGAATG
>NC_092859.1:152213730-152216110 GCF_032062135.1 Pyxicephalus adspersus
TTCTGCTATCTGTACAATATTTCTGAAGAACACTAATGTTGTTACCTCTACCATGACAAGTAAAGTCATTTGGTGCACACCAGGTTTATGTTCTATTTTCTTTTGAAGAATATATTCCATTTTAAAGTTTTCTACCAAGAAGTTAGCTTTAAGTATTAATGTCCCTGTAGCTAGAATTCATGATATCTTTGCCAGCAGTAGCAGCTGTAACAGCAGTACCCAGGCCAAAGGTTTCTTCTTACAGATATGCTATCACCTAGTAAAAAAGAAATATATAAAGGCAGAAATGTTTTTTTCAAATTTGATGATTTTCTCATATTTATAAATGTATTTGCATTTCATCTATTTTCTACTTTGAAAGGTAATACCTCTCCCTTCTGAATAAAAACTAAATCCACACTTTCCTTATAATCATCACTCATTTTTTATCTCCTTCTCTCTTAATTAAGCATGTGGGATATTTCTTTTACAGACTGTCTACATTTAATAACAGTGTAGCAGAACTTTTAAAGGGCACGGGAAACACAGTGAACATCTCATTCCATTAAAATAAGGATATCAGATTTAGTAAGTAATGAACTAGTTGGCCTGAACAACTTTATACAAATGGCAAGCTCTAAATTGCTAAGTCCTGAAAATGATGATACTTATCCATCTTTTAATAATTAGGAATATCTGTCAAATGTAAAATGAAAAGGTGAGCTCTTGAATAATCCCTAAAACAAGCTCAGCTTTGATTAGCCATATCTACCTGCTCTCTACCACCCCCTCATCTCTAACCTGGAGCTCCAAAAATGTCAGTTATTACAATCAAAATCAGCTCTAATGAGAATTCCATACATATTTCAGTACTCAGTTCTTCATATGCTCACTACAAACATTACTTTAGATAAGCAAGCAAATTTGGCCAAATATGTCAAAGCCAGAATCTATTTATGGCTGAGAAAATTGTTTGGTAAATTAGCATTACTCTTAAATCATGATCAACTGTCGGGCCTCTTCAGTTTCTCTTTTCTTTTTCCTCTTGTCAATCATGGGTACACTGCGCCTTTTTTTTTAAGCTTTTGAAGACTGGAGATGATATAATTCGGTGATGCTGGGTGATCCAGAAAACCTGGAATAGATTTCTTAAAAGCCAGTTAAGATTTGTTAGCAAATGTTTTCAGTCCCGGACCAGTGTCATTGCAGGTTTGCAGGATCACCCAGATTCACTGAATAAAGTGTATCCTCTTCAGTCCTGGAGAGCTATAATTATTATTATTATACAGCATTTATATAGCACCATCATATTACACAGCGCTGTACATAGTCCATAGTCATGTCACTAACTGTGCCTCAAAAGGAGCTCACAATCTATTGTCCCTATCATAGTCATATGTCATTAATGTGGTCTAAGGTCAATTGTTAGGGAGAAGCCAATTAACCTCACTGCATGTTTTTGGGAGGAAACCCACGCAGACATGGGGAGAACCTGCAAACTCCATGCAGATAATGTCCTGCCTGGGGATCCAACCTGGGACCTAGCGCTGCAAAGGCCGGAGTGATAACCCCTGAGCCAACGTGCTGCCCTATGCCCTAGCTATAATAAATCATGCCCAATGATTTAAATTGTTGGTGGTGGGGAGGAGGTGTGCTATTGGGCTGGATTTATTAACGCTGGAGAAGATATACTTTCATCAGTGAAGCTGGATGATCGAGTAAACTTGGAATTAATTTCTTAAAAGTGATTTGTTTGCACATTTTCAATTCTGGATCAAATCGATTCCAGGGTTTCTAGATCACTCAGGTTCACTGATGAAAGTGTATCTTGGAGAACTTTAATAAACCAGGCCCAATGTGTCAAGGTCACCTGTGACCATGTAAAAACCCTCTGGTTTTTCTTTAGGTTAATGCAAAACATATTATTCTCTTAAAAAATATTTCTGAATAGTGTGGAAGGGTCAGGGGGACATTGGCACATTGATAATCCTATAAGTGAAACACCACACCAAGCTCTGCTTACAGTCCAGTATAACGACATTTCTTTGCAATCCTTAGGAGCCTGGGGAACGTTTAGTCCTGCTCAGTCCCTCCTACCATAAAACTGTCTAGTAGGAAGCTTGAAAAATCCTATATTTTATATTTATCATTAAAAAAGTAATAAAACTTGCCAAATTGCCCTAAAAGTATTGAGTATTTGCCAAGTATAGTGCCTCCATTCTCTTTAGAGCGGAGTCCCTAAACTTTCTGAAAAAAAGCATTATTTTCAGACCATAGGGGGAGGAAATGCCCCAGTAACAGTGGTTAGTGGGGGAAATAAAAACCTTCACTGGTTAAGTGACCAAGCACCTGAGCTCAATGGAGAAGGGCTAAAGATTTATTGTTAGTGTCAGTAGGGTGC
>NC_092859.1:152218907-152219931 GCF_032062135.1 Pyxicephalus adspersus
GGCTCAATTATACTTTATGACAAATAAAAATATTTGTCACATAGACAATGCATTTTTTTATTTACTGAACACTTTTCTAATTTGGATAAACAATTACAGATAACATTTGTTTACCCAAGACAAAGTGCATAGTCAGCACATTTATACCTAATACAAGCACATTAGTACTTAAAGAACAGTAACCTATTTTGCTATACTTCATTTTCCAAAAATAACTGACACCTATTGAAATATTCAACTTTGTGAGATAGAGAAGAGGAACACTTTTTTTTTTAGTTCAAAGCACATTTGATAAGCCTTATCACAACCCAATTTGGTGGAAAAAAACGAATATGCAAAAGTGTGTTTTTTTTCTCCACAACTTTATTTTGTTTCTATTTACTTTTCCAATAAAAAATGGAATCATGAATGAAGGTTTAGTGCAAAATAATAGTAATAGTTAAAGAATAAATTTTTATAGAGGTGTATAGATCCACCCAAAATGAGAGACAACTGAAAAGGATGCAGGAATGAGGGACTTGGATCTGATGGAGAAGTCCTTCCAAACTGGGAACAGTTGTGAGGTATGAAACAGTCTCTCCAAATTTTGGGGCTAATGGGAGATGTGAATAAGGACAGTTCCTCCAATTTAAGGACATATGGGATTATGAGAAGAGACAGTTCCTCCAAAATAAGGAATGTTTGGGAGTTATGAAGAACAGTTTCTTCAAAACAGGGGTAATGGGAAGGTATCAAGAGGGATAGTCACTCCAAATCACTGCAAATCTAGAGGTAAGAAGAGGGATAATACCCCCATACCTAGAACAATTGTGAGGTATGAAGAGGGATAGTCTCTCCAAACTAGTGACAATTGAAAGGAATGAAAAGGGACAGTCCCTCCAAACCAGCGAAAATTGGGAGATATGACGAGGGACAGTCTGTCCAAATCAGGGGCAACTGGGAGTTATGAAGAGGGACAGACACTTTAAATCAGGGCCAGTTGAAAGGTATGAAGAGGGACTGTTCCTAGTATAGCCACACTTCA
>NC_092859.1:152224091-152228992 GCF_032062135.1 Pyxicephalus adspersus
GACCCCAACCTGGCAGCAGTCAGCAGCATAACATTCTCACCTTTAGAGGCTCTGGAAATAACAAGCTACTGTTTAGATTCTGCGCCTTGGTCCTTCTTGGGTTCGCACCACCAGTGAGTGAACCATAGCGCTCCCTAGAGGTTCCCTCTCTCCAAGCGTGAAAAGGTATATCTATTCACTGATAGGCCTGCCATTATGCCAGAAAGCAGCAGAAAGAAAGGCAAGACTGCAACGCTTTGCTGAAGGAAGAGTGGTTTCATCCTTTCTAGAAAGTGCTTTTCCAATGATTCTACTTGAAGGATTAAAAAGTACCTATAAAATATCCCAGGGGGTACTTAGAAAAACAGGGGGTGATCTCGTTGGTATGCACAGCCCTAAAGTTGCACTGTAGGCAGATACAATAGTTCAATTTTAAAAAAATTTAACCTGACAGTGCATTATTGCAGAAATAAACAGTCAATGTCCTTTTCTGTAATAAGCATTTTTACCTGCTTGATGATTCCCTCAAACTGTATGAGCAGCTCAGCGTTGGTTGCAGATATACCTGGAACATCGCAGCTTCCCCTGTCACTTCTGGGGTTGAATAAACTCCTACATGCCTGAAAATTAGGTATGTCATCCTGAATAGTGTTGGTGTTCGAATTCCGGTTTTCCTTATATTCGTCCTGAATATGGCTGTTCGAATTCAGATAGACCCGACCCGAAAACACGGTATTCAACGGTAAAAATTAGGGGAAAAAAATGTAAAAAATGTGATTAAAAAAACAAAATTATTTTAAAGTCATTTATTGAATGTTTGTGTTTTTTTTAACTAACTTTTTTTTTACAGGTTATCCCACAATGACATTATGATTCCCCCGGCTGTGCACCCAT
This sequence comes from Pyxicephalus adspersus, assembly GCF_032062135.1. Taxonomy (NCBI): domain Eukaryota; kingdom Metazoa; phylum Chordata; class Amphibia; order Anura; family Pyxicephalidae; genus Pyxicephalus; species Pyxicephalus adspersus. Next base: position 152,224,965 of record NC_092859.1, read on the forward strand.
GGAAATCCTCCTGTCATTGCTGGATCTCCGGGCACTATAAGTGATACATGGAGACTTGTCCCCATTCATCACCTGTAGTGACCTGTGTTCATGGAGAGAAAAACTCTATCCAAGAACACATAGTACAGCGCTGCAACAGTGATCACTGTTGCCACGCTGTGCTACTACTATGTGTTCTTGGATAGAGTTTCTCTATCCAAGAACTATAGCTGATGAATGGGGACATGTAGTGACCTATGTTCTTAGATGGAGAAAACTCTATAGGTGATGAATGGGGACTTTTAGTGACTTGTCCCCATTCATCACCTTTAGTGACCTGTGTTCTTGTATAGAGAAACTCAATGTCACGTTGGCACTGAACTGCAGATTACCTGTGCAGTTCAACTACGATCTCCGGGCACTATAGGGGATGAATGGGGACTTGTCCCCATTTATCACCTGTAGTGCCTTGTGTTCTTGGATAGAGAAACTCTATCCAAGAACATATAGTAGTAGCACAGTGCAGCAACAGCAATCGCTGTTGCAGCGCTGTACTATGGGTTCCTGGGTAGAGAAACTCTATCCAAGAACACATACAACTAGTAAAGGGCTGATTGCTCTTGCAGCCTTTAAAAGACCCTACAAAATCCCCAAATTCTCGCACTATTGACTTCAATGGCATTTGAATTTGGCGTTTGATCACCCGGACAATTTCTCACTATTTGATCAAATAGCTGTCGAATCGAATAGTGAGTTATTCGACCAAAACTAATTCTGACATAGCCAATGAAAAGGGCTGAAAACTGGAAGGAAGAATGAAGGAAGGAAGAAGATGGCGGCAGCGTGATGGAAGGTGATGGACAGGTGAGTATGAACTGGGTTTAGTTCTACTTTAAATGCATTGTTCTTGGGAGTTAGCAACATGAATGTCTGAATTCGATTCATCATTAGTCCTTATACAGAAAAGTTTAGAGTGGGAGAGGAAGATCTAGGACACAGAGCCAACAGAGAAATAAGCTTATCACTGATGGTGGTATTGAGTCTCAAACTCTGAATAAATAGAAGTAATATTTTCTGGGATATATTACATACTCTCCTTATAACTGGACTTTCTAAACCAGGATATGGGAGCCTTATAATGGGGTATGGGTCTACAACTTTGAGTAAAAAAATGGATTTATTAGTTTGTCGATTTTCTGGGATAAATTAATTTCTTCCTTATAGCAAAGCTCCTTAACCCTGGGAAATAATACCTCTTGGGATATGAAAACCAACTTATGGGGGCTATGGGTCTCTGCATAAGTGAATGTGTATAGGTTACTTTATAGATCTTCTTAACCAAGGGTATTACCACATCATGATGGTATGAGTCCCCAATAATAGGAGTGTGGGTCCCAATCTCAAGTGTTTGTTGAATTGTTGGGATACAATATATTCTTCTAACACAGGGTAATACCACCGCTTGGGGGTAAAAGATCCAAAAATGAGGGTATGGGTCCCCATTTCTATGATGAAACAAATCGAATGTGCTACCTTTTTGGTTTATTAGTCTTGTTGTAACAGAACATTTTAAACAAGTGCATGAAAACCATATCATGGGATTTAGGTCTTCATCTTTAAATAAATAAAAGTAGATTTGTACCTTTCTTGATTTGCTAGTATACATTACATTCTCTCCTTGTTAACCAGGGGTATCAATACACCGTTGGGGTTTAAGAACCAAAACAAGGAGGTATGGGTCTCAATCTCTGAAAAATCAAATGAAATATGATTCTTTGTTGATTTGTCGGGGTACATTACATTCTCTTCTAATAACAGGGATTTGTAAACCAGGAGTATCAGTAGCCCTTGGGGTATAAGAAGCAAATAAGAGGAAATTGGTTCTCCATCTTTAAACGAATAAAAGTTTATTTGTTACTTTGATGTTTTGTTGGGATACACTACATTCTCCCCTTTTAATATTGCTTCTTAACCAGGAGTATAACACCTCTCGAGGCTATAAGACCCAAAGAGTAAAGGAATGGATCTCAATCGCTGAGTATATAAGCATATACACATATAAGCATCTTCTGCTTTGTTGATTTTCTTGAATACATTACATTCCTATATTTTAATGGATCTGATTTAATAAAGATCTCCAAGGCTGGAGACACTTTCATTTGTGAAGCTGAATAATCCAACCTGAAATGGACCTGGCCCATGATTAAAAACATTTGCAAAAACAAATAGCAAATTACTTTTAGGAAATCCATTCCAGGTTTGCTAGATCACCCAGATTTACGGATGATAGTGTATCTTTTCCAGCCTTGGGGAGCTTTAATAAATTGGGCCCAATAAGTCTTCTTAATGGGGTATCAACACCCTGCTGAGCTATGAGAACCCAATAATAAGAGTCTCAATCTCTAAATATATAGATTTTTCTGTTTTCTTTATACCAGGGTTCCTTCAACAAGGATATCCACACCCCTTGTGGGTATCAATTGAAATAATGGGGATATAGGTCTTGATTGAAAATAAATAAAAATGAGGTTTGTGTCTGGATACATAAATAAATATAGATAGATCTGTACTATATCACGCTCTTTTGTTATAACAGGATTTTGTAAACCAGGGTATGAGAACCTTATAATGGGGGTATGCTCTCCATCTTTAAATAGGTAGGTTTGTTTCTTGACTTTCTGGTATAGAGTTAATTTTCTCCTTATAGAAAGGGTTTCTTAACCAGATGAATTATTACTTTTTGGGGTTTAGGAAAAATTAGAAGCATAGGCTACAATTTATGTATAAATCAATGAGGACTTGTTACTTTGTTGATTTGCTGGGGTAAATTACATTATCTCCTAATAGCAGCGCTTTGTAAACCAGGGGTATCAGTACCAAATATGAGAACCAAATAACAGGGATATGGATTTCCATCTTTGAATAAATTCAAGTACATTTTTAACTTTGTTGATCTGTTGGGAAACATTGCACTCTTGAGAGCAATGACAGCATTCACCACCGCATTGGCCATGGCTTGTATAGCCCAGAGACTCGTTTCACATTTACACAGTGCACAAGCCCCCCACTTAACCCCGCTCCTTTTCCCATTTTACAAAAGAAAACACACCAACTTTTAGGGTAAAATGGCTTTGCAGTTGTTTATTATAAAAAAAACAAACACTTTTTTTTGTTAACCAATAATCAACTTGAATAACCATATGTAAATAAAACAAATACAATTAACATTTTATAGTCAGGTTTCAAGTATTCAAAGTCACTAAGACGACCAGAGTCTTCCCCCAGAATGGTCTATCACTCACATGATATTATTGTCCCCAGCTGCCATTTCACCACTTCGGGAATGAATATAACTTCCTGAAGCCCCTCAACCATGCACACCCTCTTTTTGGGGGACACCACTTCCTGACGTAACTACTTACTAGGCTCCCACACTATAGATGGGTTGACTCAATTGGAGCGCCCTTGAGGACCCAAATCTGCCAAGCCAAAACCATAATTATGCCCTTCCACAAAATCTAATGGAGGGGGGAAAGGGACTTTTTCCACTATGTTCCATTTATCTTCAGGTCTTAGTTTCTCATGTCATGGGGGTGTCAGGGGGAGTCCTATTGCCCACAAATAGTAGCAGCATTCAGCATATGTACACAACAGACTGTACTATTATGTCTGGTGCTGTGCTTTGGACAATGCAAATGAATGCAAAAGTAACCAGACATAATCTATGGGTATTGTGCACACCAAAGCATGCATTTTAAAAAAGAAAAGCAATTTTAGCTTGAAACAGGTTGACTATCTAAAGAATAAGTGTGGGGGGGTTGTCCATATCAATCAAAGGTTAAAGGGAAAAATTAATCTGAAAAACATATGTACCATGGAAAAGCTGGTTGGCTGTTATACTTCTCTAGCTTAGCTGAAGAGGTGAGAAGCAAAAGTCAGAACTGAGAGATTATTGGCGATGTGTATATATTGTAGAAAAAGGAAATGTGTCATGCCAAATATCATCTAAATATAAATATATATATATATATATATATATATATATATAT
>NC_092859.1:152233165-152242415 GCF_032062135.1 Pyxicephalus adspersus
TCTCCATTGGGTGAGCATGTGACAGGGTAAAAATGCAGGCGGACAATTAGAAGACAGAAACAAAATGTTGTTACATTTTATAAAATAAAAGTCCAGTAAAAGGCAGGATAACCAACTATTGTTCTGTTTTAAAAAATATTTAAATGGCATTAAAGGTTAAAGCAGATACAAGATTTAGGTGATTTACAGGTTTACACATAGTTTAACCCCAGAAAAGTTTAAAGACTTATGAAATAAACTCTGTAATTGGATTTTTGCTGAATATTTTCCATTTTTACCTGTCTGTGCTAGAAGGAACATTTCTGTGTGACAGTTTAAATAAATCATTCTTCATATTTAATCTGCTGCATGGCTTTCTTATTACTTTAATTTGTGAAGAACCCTTAAATTTCCTACTTTATTATAATTATAAGGGAAACTTTTCCTTGATGATGCTTGACTTCCTCAGTGTGTCCACTAGATGGCAGCCAGAGCAGATGAACTAAAGGGGTAGAGAGCTGCTGAGAAGGGAGGAATAGCAATGTATGGTACAGTAAAAATGCATAAAAAGAGATGCCAGACATGTCAACATGCAGAAAGCACTTGTATAATTGCTTATAATGATGTGTGAAATACTTAAAACATGTGAATTTTTTCACTTGTAGGGTATAACAGTGTCACTGACAATTTTAAAAAATGTGCTTCAAATAAAAATCACAACTTCAGAAATACTGAGGCATATAGTCAGTAGTGTAAAAAAAAAAAAGCTCCTTCTGATCTCCATTCTGAAAGCGATCAGGCTGTCTGTATGTCATCAGCTGTACAGGTAGTCCCTGGGTTTAGCCATAGATATGAATGGGCTTCCCTGCTCATTTGTGTGCAGGACAGAGGCTTGATGGGGGGAGGGGGCAGTTTACATGACTTGCAAAAGGAATATTTTGCTAAACACAGCTGAGTTTTTCTGCAAACTCTTGTAACTCTTATAATAACTCTTGTAATAATAATATAATACTCTTGTAATAACCAAGACAAACTCTGCAGTTGTTTCTTTTTTCACATCAAAGCACAGCTTGCTCCAGACGTTAATGAATGTCTAGGCTCCATAAATTTTATATATTCTTGCTTTGTTTGTGGATAACTCAAAGTGAGGATTTTATACAGTAACTGACACTACGCTGCCTAAAAATATGTTGAGACAAACATCTGTCCTAATTGCATTCATTAAAATAATTTACCTGTTCCAACTTACATACAAATTCAACTTAAGAACAAACCTGCAGTCCCTATGTCTGTAACCTGTAAAACTACCTATACATGGAACCTGCTGGCTGTTCATGGGCTCCTTCACACTATAGTAATGTTGTTTATGAAAATACATTCTGCAGCCCATTCATTTCATTTAAGGTTACCCCATGATAATACCGGGGTGAGTATTGTTGTGGGTTGCACTGCATTATATTTGCAATGTGCTCTTGTCTAGTACAATGTCCTATGTCTTGTGCTGTGCAGGGCATTGGAGAATTTGGTTGAAGCAAGAATTTCTATATAGAAAGAAAGTAGGAACAGGTTTTAAGAATGATCTGTCTAAAGATGGTTACAAAATCAAATAAGAATGAAAGAATTCTCCTTTGCAAAAAGAGAGAGAGAGACAGAAAGAAAGATTTTTAGGAGGGCAGTCAAATTTGAACAAACCACTGATCTCCTTTATGACCTATGGCATTTTCACCATTAGCTGCAGAATCTGGCAACCTGATCAGCCTGTCACCATCTCATGTTTTATTTGTATCTTCTTAAGGAATACCTAAAATACTTCATTCTTAAAGGATACTTCCTAAATTAACTCTTAAAGGATACCTGATATACTTAAAGCCTTTTAAACAATATATTTATTCATCATGTTATAAATAACCACACTTGTATTATTGTTATTATTATTATTATTATTTTTATTATTAATAAAATATTAAACAGGATTTATATAGCGCCAACATATTATGCAGCACTGTACATTAAATAGGGGTTGCAAATGACAGACAGGAACAGACAGTGACACAGAGGACCCTGCCCTGAAGAGCTTACAATCTAGGAAGCAGGGGAAGTAACACACAATAGGAGGGGAGATATGTAATGGTGGGTGAGTAGTGAGGGTTTAGGAGACAGAAGAAGGTGGGTGAGTAGTTTGAAAAAATGGGTTTTAGGCGCTCTTTTATATGAGCAGAGAGTAGGAGCAAGTGGAATAGGATGAGGAAGACCATTCCAGACAGTCGGGGCAGCTCTAGAAAAGTCATGGAGTCTTGCGTGTGATGAGGTGATGAGTGAGGAAGTCATTAGTAGGTCATTGGAGGAGCTAAGAGAGCCGCTAGAGAGGTATTTTTCTATCAGGTCAGAAATGTAAGTGGGACAAGGAAGGATTGATGAGTCCGGCTGCAGCATTCATAATAGATTGTAGAGGAGAGTCTATTCCCTTATCTCTATTCATTTGATAATTTACAACAAATAGATAAAGATTTGCAAATTGCTTATTGGTAGTTTAGGACAGTCTTCTCTTAGTCAATCTCTGGCCAAGTGGGCACCTCTTCATTAGATCACCTGTCCACTACTTAGATAGTCTCCGTGAGTGTCCAAGAGTCTTTATTGCTTCGTCTTTTAGTTTATCATTGGTTATTGAGAAATTAGGACAGTCTTTCCCTGGTCAACCTCCGACCAAGTAGCACCTCTTCATTAAAACACCCGTCTCTAAAAGGGACTTTGTTACTACTTGGATAGTCTCCATGAGTGACCAAAAATGTAAATTTCACCGTCTCTAAGTTTATCAATGATTATTGGGAATATAGGGCAGTTAGTGCATCTTAGGACCACTTTATTTTTCCCATTGGTTCTCTGTAATCTGATAGAAACAGCCAGGAAAGTTTGAATATTAGATTAAAAATCACTTTCAGATGTATTATTTAGCTAGATAAAGACACGGTTTCACTTAAGTGTACAATGCTATTAACTGGCTGTCTTTCAAGGATGTTGGAATCCTGAGATTTCCCAAGCTACAGAGGTATCATGTACACTTATCTCATAGAGTCCTGGAAAGATATCTATTAAAATGCAAGCTGATCTAGAAGGAAGTAAATTTCATACCTCCAGTAATGAGTTATAAAATCTCGATAGTTACTGTAAACAAGGCACCTGGGTTGTATTTTTATATTTCTTGAACTAAGATCTGAGCTTTTCTGCAGGCTTTAGACTTTAATGTGTTTCCATTGATTACTACTCATTAGGGTTATTATTGCAAAGTAAAGCCTAAAGTAATTTTGATGCAATTTTCTCATTTTTCATGAGAAAAATACCGTAGTACCAGGGCTACAACATCACAAAAAGAAGAACGAGTGGCTAGATCAATCCAAACTTCCATATAGAACATCACAAGCCAAGGAGCAACTGTATGGGCCTTGGTGCTCCTTTAATTGGAGGACCAATTAACAGGGACACTTGTGCACAGCTTATGAGCATAATATTGTGCGGTGATGTACATTCCAAGACATGGAAAGTGGTGTAGAGAGCTCAGGGATCTTGGGGATTCTATAGTGCGTGGACAGCAGCTGGAGCTAGAAAAAACAACAAGAACAGCAGCAGAAGAAGCACTAAGAAGACCCATAAAAGAGGCAGTGGAAATATTCATGGTGGCTCAGTGGGTCCCAAGTTAAAATATCAACCCAGACACCATCTGCAAAGAGTTTGCATTCCCTTGCCATGTTTGTGTGGGTTTGCACCAGGCATTCCAGTTTCCTCCCACATTTCAAAAACATGCAGTTAAGATAAAAGTCTCTGCCCCAAATTGATCTTAAAATATGGGTAAGGTCTGTGAAAATGTGGAATCGGCTCCCTCAGGAAGTAGTTTCAGCAACTACTATAGATTGCTTTAAGAAAAAGTTGGATGATTTCTAGAAGCACAGAATATAACTGGGGATTAAGGCTTTAAAGTAAAAATAACAGTGACTGTTGATCCAGGGAACATCCGATTGCCTTATGGAATCAGGAAGGATTTTTTTTTCCCCTGTTGAAGCAAGTTGTACCAGGGTTTTTTTTTTGCCTTCCTCAGGACCAAGTATGTCTTTTAGGGTTTTTTATCTTGGATATGTTTATTTCCCTAGTGGTTGCACTTGATGGACTTTGTCAATCTGATGTCTTTTTTCAATCTAACCTACAATGTAACTATGTAACTATGTAAAATCAGAGGAACGGTAACACATGACATATGACACTGTGCCATTATTTATTTAACAAAGAATAAATCAAAACGCAGAAGCACCATGTGAATATTTAACTGCATCCTCACCACTTCCATAAGAATTAGGATAGGTAAGTAGTAGCATGGTGCTGCTAATCCAATGTACTTGATTTATGGATTACCTGCAAGTGAGATCACCTTTATAAAAGTCAAAGCTTTGACAGTTTTCTGGTCTGGAACATTCAGGTGTGTGTTAACACAATGCCTAGGTGGAAAGTCATCAGCAATGATCTTACAGAAGAAGTGTTGCAGCCGATCAATCTGGGAAAGGTTATTCAGCCCTTTCCAAACACTTTTAGGCCTATTATTGTACATTGAAAAAGAGCATTCACAGGTGAAAAACATTGCCAGTATTCCCAGGAGTGGACGCCCTAGCAAGTTCATTCAAGGTCAGACTTTGCAAACCTCAAAGATATTGCAAGAGACTCCAAGAGCTTCATCTCAGACTCTGCTGGCCTCAGTAAGTTATATGTTAAAACTCATGACAGTGAAATTGGAAAAGGACTGAACAAATAGGATTTGTCTAGAATGCATGCCAGGAAAAAGTCTCTTCCCTATAAGAAGAACAAGGCCGCACATTGAACAAACCACAAGATTTCCAGAGAAATGTCCTTTGCACAGAGAAGACCAAAGCGGAGATGTTTGGCCATAATGTACATAAAGCGCAATAACTCCATGAAAGCAGATGCCTCCTTGCTTTGTTTCTTTCAATTCATAGTGCTTAACAGGGATGAGCGGGAGAAATATTAAGTTCGATCTCACGGTGAATCCGGCCTTTCTTACTTACCGAAAATGTAAGCGAGAGCGGCCTTCTGAATCGCCGAGAGGTCGAGCAGGACAGGAGGATTTCCAAGGCTGCATCATGCAGCCCTGGAAATCCTTTGGGATCCCCAGGCACTGAAGGTTAATTAACCTTTTAGAGCCCCAGGGATCACACACTCTTCTTAATGAATGCAGCCACAGCTGCAATCATTGAGAAGATGCCCAGCACAGGAGAACCACCTGGCATTGTAATATAAGTACAATCTTATAGTATGTAAGTATAATGTAAGTATATCTTACAAATGATACATTTGTATCTGTAACATCCACTAACCAATGGGAACCTTGATTGCTATTTACATTAGTAACCCAGTTCTTGGTTGCTTACTGTGTACAGGGAAGCCAACTTTTTTTATTAACCAATGGTACCACCATAACAATTACCAGCCAATGTGAATGCTGTTCTTCTCATAGTTGCAACCAGCCCTCAGTAGCATTGCCATTGGCTTTTAATATATTATTACTATTATTCTATATAACTATATAACTATTATTCTCTTATATTCCCTAACGGTGCATATGGTAAACATTTACTGCAATTTACTGCAAAACCTAGCAGTCACCAAACGTTATTTGTGCTCAGCACTGGATATAATCAAATCAGCAAATGTCTAAGGACAGAATATAATATATTTGGGTTAATTCCTATCTATATTAAAGAGATCTGCAAAAGACAAATCTCTAATGTACATTAAAACTTCCAGTCTTACAGCAGAATAATTTGCTAATTCTTACTTGCAAATTAAAACCTTATTATCCATAGGTTGCAATAGATAACAGCATTTTCCACTATGTTTTTTTGTCTTAAATAAGCCTGATAATATTGTTTAGCAATTATTCTTTACATGACACATTGATGTTTGATTGTACTTTGCATGTATTAGACTTTAGTAAGTGATGTTAATTAGTGTATACATTCCACTTCTGAAAAGCACGCAAACACTCCGGCTAAATATAACATTGTAATCTCACAGCAATTATCTGTTTAACTGCGACTAGTAAAATACAACCCATTTACAAGAACAATTTTGGTTAAAAATAAAGAACCTATTTTATTTAACAGGGAGCACTGTCATATGAGCAGCTGCTTGGAATGGAAATGTCACAATCTGTTTATTAACACATATTCTTTTACACCATAGAACACAACAGTGTTTTGTTTCTAATGTCTATGCATAAAAAAGAGAAAAAAGTTATAGGTCTCTATACAGGTTCTTAGAATCGACCAGCAGAGAAAGAATTGTGTATGAAATGTTTATTTTATAATGTGTTTTATATCTTTTTAGGAAAGGAGTGCATCCAGGCCAGGAAAGTGTTGAGAACAGGAGTAAAGAAGGACACCGAAGATCCTAGCTGTGCCCATTCACCTTGGGAGTTTGAGGGCAATCCATCAATTGCTGCGTTTTGTCGCTTGGCTATTTGGACCTGACAAGGCTTCATCCGGGAAAATAACAAAGTATCCGGATAGCCAGCTTCACTGGAGCAAGGAAATATGCCAATGAAGGTTAGGAGAGCCTTTTGCTTTTAGCTTGACAAATAGAATGGCTTAAAGTTTGTAAAGAAATATAGTTCTGTTTTCTGTATCACATGCTTGCTCTGTTAGAAACCTGCAAAATTCAAAGTAAACATGAAAAAGATTAAGCATGGGTTATTTTAGGCTATACCTGTAACTATAACAGAAGATTCAGTAATAGTTAGGCTTGCCTTACACCTCTAACCCATTGGGGTTAATTTAAAGAGCCCCATTGCAATCATAAAGCTCCGAAAAATTATTAACAATGAAAGCGCTGCTAATTTTTAAAATACAGACTTGTGCTTCAGAATGTGGTCTGAACACAGCTGGCTTGCAAAATAGGTCTCTTGCCTTCCTTTCCTCCAATCAGACAGACCCTTTCAACTCTATTGAGTACAGAGAATTCCAGATGTGGTCCTCTGACTTGCTCTCCTCCAATCAAAGAGCTCCATAAACTTTGTTGAACACATAGAACTCTGGATGAGGTAATATGACTTGCTCTCCTCCAATCAAGGAGCCCTTTTCATTGGAGGAGAGTAATTGATTGTCAATTAACAAGATTTGAAATTGATGGATTGTCAATTAAAAAGCCACACATATTTAAAGGCGTAAATTTATTTTTCTGTGTGTTTGGAGAAAAATTCCAGACAAATACCCGTCCCCTGTACTAGGGTCTCACTTTCTGCATTAACTGTATCTCATAAAAGTACTGTTTGGATCTGTAGGAGATGCCCCAGCATTTATGTCCAAATAACACAAACACCCTTATACCATGGAATGTGGCACTGCATATGTTCATTGTCCATTGACCATTTTATTGATTGTTAAAATTCTCAATTGTCATATCATCCTTTATGTCAGGAAGTCTGCACAAAAACTTCAAACTAAATAGCTAAAGTTGTGAACTGTTTTCAAAATGTCAGGGTAGAGATGGTAAAACAATATTAGAGGTGGAAACAGATGGTGTTAAAGCCCCCATGCTCCATGTTTAGAGATAATTGTTTGAATTTGGTGCAAGTGGCCACTTTTACATCTCCTGAAAACAGGTATTCTCTGGATTGAACTGTGAAATGCATATGGTTTACTGAGCATCACAAACTCTGTATCTCTTTATCATTAACAAATAAATCAGTGGTATTGGATCAGCTTATAGGGAAAACCCAGAACAGCAAGGCACCCAGAAGATGAACATTCCTACTGTAAAAGTGGTCTTGTTACCTGTGTACATTAGTAGAAGGTTTCTGAGGTTCAGAGTTGTGTTCACTAATGTTCTTTTACAGGTTTTACTTGATTTATAAAGTTATTTTTGAAAGTAATAGGAATAACCCTAAAACATCATTGTTAATCTTAAAGAGTGAGAAACCTGGAGGGCGATACATTATGGCCCTGATTTAATAAAGTTCTCCAAGGCTCGAGAGAATACACTTTTATCGGTGAGGCTGGGTGATACAGTAAACCTAGAATAGATTTGGTCCAGGATTAAAAACATTTGCTAACAAAAAGCTAAGTACTTTTAAGAAATCCATTCCAGGTTTGTTTGATTACCCAGCTTCACTGATGAAAGCGTATTCTCTCCAGCCTTGGAGAACTATAATAAATAAATGGGCCTATGCCTTGAGTAGCTGGAGTGGGACACCGTTGGCTTTGTCTTCCGCTTCCCTAGAAGTAGGCTTACTCTGTGGAGTTATGTTGAAGAGAAAGGATCACTGGTTCTACATATGATATGAACAGTGGGAAAACCAACTGAGCTCTCTGATTACTCCTAATACATCATAAAAGATCACTTGACTTGAACGTAATGTGCATACGTTAGTAGGGAAATGAGGGTTAGACTATGAATACAAAGAGGAAAGAAGGAAGGAAGGAAGGAAGGAAGGAAGGAAGGAAGGAAGGAAGGAAGGAAGGAAGGAAGGAAGGAAAATTGCCATGTGAGGTTTGCCCTCTGCAGTATATAGAGATATATATTGATACTACGCATTCAAATAGGAATTACCATCAAGCATTTATTGGTCATTCTGTGTAGCACTAACCTCTAAGGTAGAATTTTGTAGGTGTTGCTTTAAAAATGATACGAATAGGCACCAAAATATATATAAAATATTTTGAAAGATATTTTATGTTGTGTTGCAGAATACTTTTCATGTCTAGTTTTTGCACCAACAGTTCAGAGGGTTCTTATTATAGAGCTCAGCAACTTATAGATTCTCAATGGCTGGTAGCTGTAGATGCATCATTAACACTATTGAACATGTTGTGCGAATGTTCGAATTTACTAAACATAGCTCATTAACGGAAAAAGGTATTTTAAAGAATAAGTACAGTTTAATGCTCATGTAATCCATTGCAGTGACAAGCCACTAGTTGTTGTTATAGGATTCTAGGCTCATCAGACATGTCCTCCGTTTCCCGATCTTTCACCCCTCTACTGCCTCCCCCTTCACAGTCCAATGTAGATATCATTTCCGCCTTCAGATGGAATCCAATTACAAGGATTTAAGCACACATATTAGGGATTTAATGGATGGTTTTACCAGTGCTATTTGGTTGAGAAGCTTATTTCATGGCAAATAAATACTCACTTACCAGCATGGCATGCCAAGCAGCTCAGCTGACCTCTGACATATTTGTAAAGCTAAATTTCAGCTCTCTATACATTT
>NC_092859.1:152242842-152243772 GCF_032062135.1 Pyxicephalus adspersus
CGCTGAGAAGTTGCTGGCTTTGCCCCCTTTCAGATGAAATAGAAAAATGAGTGTGGAGGCATATGACAGCCTAATATCTTAGTATGTAACTGTACAAATATCAGGTCTTTGCTATTCTTAAACCTGTTTCTTCTTTTAGTGAGAAACTGTGATGGTAGAGACACAAGCAAGTTTCACGTTGTTGGCGTTACAGGCCGTCATGAAGTTTTTGTTTCTCCAGAAAAAGTCAGCAAAGGACATTCACACTGAGATGTCACAAACACTGGGGTGAAATGTCTTTCCTACAGCACTGTCATTCCTTGATATCTCGTTTGAAGACTGGGCATTTCACCGTTGAAGATGAGCCCAGCAGTGGGCGCCCTCCAAACTCAACTGACACGGCAACCTGCAATGCTGTCCATGAGCTGATTATTGAGAACCGTCGAATATCCACAAAAAGTAAGCCCAGATACTTAACATCTCACGGGAGCGCGTTGGGCCAAAGAAGTTCCGAACCCAGAAATCGTCCAAAAAAGTCATAGCTTTCAATTTCTGGGACAAAGACGGTATTCTGTTGGTGGACTACCTACCTCAGGGCTCTGGTATCACTGGACAGTATTATACTAACCTCCTGGACCAGCTGAAGGGGGCAATTAGGACGAAGCGCTGTGGAAAGTTGACCAAAAGGATCCTTTTTTTGCAGGACAATGCACCTGCGCACACGTCCGATGTTGTGGCTGCCAGACTGAACAACCTGGGTTTCCAATTGGTCCACCATCCCTCCTACTCACCTGACCTGGCCCTTTGGACTATTATCTGCTATTGAATTTGAAGAAACACATGAAGGAGCAGCGTTTTGAGGACATTTCTGACGTCAAAGATGCTGCTAAGAGCTTAGTTGCTGCCCAACCAAAGGACTTTTATTTGAATGGTCTAGAAAAGCTGCAACTA
>NC_092859.1:152247613-152268502 GCF_032062135.1 Pyxicephalus adspersus
GAGCGCACTCGACTCCGGACCGCGGAAAACCGGCTCTCTGGAAGCGCGAAAGTAGGCGCGACCAGCGAGCGCGGATTTCATTGATGAATTAGGGCCAATGTCTCTTTTCCCTCTGATGTAGCAAAACTGCTGAGTCTTGTCCTATAGCATGGGCTATTTTTTGTATGCCTACAACTAGATATATAGTGACTTGGATAAATGAGAACCTTTACAGACATCATGTTTTACATGGGTTTTATTAAGCATTTAAAAATGTATTGATTTATTGATTTATTAAAGTTCTCCATGCTTGGACAGGATGAACTTTCATCAGTGATCCAGAAAACCTGGAATGGATCCGGTTTAGAATTGAAAACATTTGCTAATGTTTTTTAGGAAATCTATTTCGGGTTTGCTGGATCACACAAGTTCACTGATGAAAGTGTGTCCTTTCCAGCTTTGGAGAGCTTTAAAAAACCAGAGCCAAAGACTCACCATCAGCACTTAACAATACAATACAACTATACAACTACCTTGCAATTATCAGCCATTATCAATTATCATTGTAAGCCCACTGTGTGCACCTTTACTTGCCCACTGACAGACATGACAGGCAGCCCATAGATATGAATAACTCACAGGGCAAGCTGACAATCCTACTGCTACCTGCTAAGCAGTGATCCAATGTCGTCGGCCTGCAACAGGAAGTAGTAATACTTAAAAGATTTCCAAGTGAGAAACTGCTCTAAAGATTATCAGAAATGTTTTTGTTTGCTTGAGTATCCAGTTGAGACATAAGGCCTGTTTTTTACAAGCTTCCTTAAGACTCGAGAAGATAGACTATCATGAGTAACACTGTATGGAATTTGGTCCAGGTTCTGCTAATAGCAAATACTTTTTAGGAAATCATTCCCGGGTTTTCTGGATCACCCATGTTCTGCTATGATAGTCCAGAGAGCTTCAATAAATTGGAGCCAATACAACAAATATTCTGACAAAAGTTTTTTCAAGGTTTACATAGGTTTATGTGTAAAAATCATAGGCTTCTCACAATGGTGCATGGTGGACCCTGTCATGTCCTTTGGAACTAATAATGGAAGGTAGAAATATAGGAGGGATTTTTTTAAATGATTCACCTTGTTTTGTCTGATTGTATGTGACATCCTGCAGACCTTGAAAATATAAGCTGTAAACAGTATCATCACATTATCTGCTTTACGAGGTAAACTGGGCTTACTTTTCTCTTTCCCTCTTTAGAAATATAGATGTTTAAACACAAGGCATAAAATTGTTGCTTTTACAAATAGATTTTTAGTCTGATGCTCGGCAAAAATACACCAATAAAAGCAGCAAATTGAAAGTATTCTGGCTAAGCATAATTGTAATTCCTTGCGACACATCAAATATATGCTGGAAGATAGCTACGCTCTAGTTGAGACTCTGGATTCTGCAGAATCCTTATTTTTTAATACTAAAGTACATTTTAAAGAAAGGTATAGTAATTCAAAAAGTATCACTCATTTACAGCATTTGGGATTTTAATGGAAAACTTAATACAAGCTCAACAAACAGGAGATAGATGCTGTAAGATAGCAAATCAAATATCAACCAGTACTTAGTCAATGGCTCATGGTCCTGGAGTGGGACAGGTTAGAACAGGGTTTCTCAACCAGGGTTCCTCCAGGGGAATGTGCAATTTGTGACTTTCAGGTCAGTTTAAGTAACACCAATGATCCATAGGGGTGGTGGTCTTCCATCCGGACAGCAATGAGTTGTAGATATGGGAATTATAGAAGACGTCCCCTGAAGACCTGAAATTTATTTCAAGGACTCTCCCTGTGTTGAAAAGGTCAAGAAACACTGGGTTAGACCCTGAATAAAGAGTCAGCAAAGTGTCCATACCGCAGAACCACTGAATCCTCAGTTTGTTATTGTTGATACCCCCAGACTATGGTTCTCATTGGACGCCCTTCTCCCAAGTTGGGTCTTAGTCAAAGATGCCTCCATGACCTCGCCCTGGTTGGGGATGAACACTTTAAAGAAATGCAGCCTGGCATCATATATCATACTTATTAAACAGTAAAGCTTGGTGAATAATGAAGAATGGGTAAGTGGTGTAGTTAAAAATACATTTTGTTAATAAATAACAAGGATCAAATGGAAATTGTTCATCACTCTGCAAGAGAAAATTATCTTTGTAAATTGAGTAAAGCTCTGCTGACTTTAGCATCCAATCACATGCAAGCTTAGATCTTCCTTTTTTGATTTGTTTTTTTTAACATTCTATTCCGTGTTTTTGGTTATTCTTTGAAAAGTTGATCTTCACTACTTGATATACTTAGCTGTTGTACTTACTTAGATGTTATATACCCCTTTAAAAGTATCAATTAAACTTCAAAGTGAACACCTTGAACCATTTAGG
Organism: Pyxicephalus adspersus; assembly: GCF_032062135.1. NCBI lineage: Eukaryota > Metazoa > Chordata > Amphibia > Anura > Pyxicephalidae > Pyxicephalus > Pyxicephalus adspersus. The sequence goes on from NC_092859.1 coordinate 152,250,015, forward strand.
TAAATCAACTCCATTGATATGGTAAGAAGCTGGGAGAACATCAAAGACTCATTCATTGTGATCCTTAGATTGGGCTCCTATTAAAGCTTAGGTTATGTACGTACAATAATTGTCGTTGGAAATGAATAATTGATGACCAATTGTGTGATAATCTTTAACAAAAAAAGTGCAAAACGACTGTCCAACGACGTGGACGAACAAGTTAAGTCGCTGGAAACGAACGACCATCCCGGCGGATCTGATTGGGCGACGATCATTAGCAATCTATTGTGTGTACGGTCGTTCAGTGATCGTGGATGGTTCTGCAGTACACTTTTTCTAGTACACCTCACTTCCTGCATCGTTCAAATGATTGTATGTAGTGTATGTACATTATTGGGGGATTATATTTGAACAATCGTATTGGTACAGCATGTACTGAATCCTGTACTCTGCGATCGTTCAAAATAATCGTTGATCGGTCATCAATCATTTGTTTTGCAAGACAATTATTGCATGTGTGTACGTAGCCTAGGGTATATAGTGGGCAATGTGCCAACTGGCTGATGGTTGTAGGGGACAGTGCTGGAATGCAATGCGGACTGCTGGCACTTAATAAAGGTAAAGATGGCGGCTTCTGGAAATGCGGATGTCACAGGTTCCTGGATGTGTCCTCACTAAAGGTAAGTGTGTGTCATACCGTTACGTATGCTGTTCATACACATCAATGGCTATGGCTAAGGCTCAGCCACACCACTGAAAATGTAGTTCAACTTTAAACTTTTGAAAACTTGTGAGCAGCCAGGTTTATTGCAGAAGAGAAGGGCAAAGTCCAATATGCAATAAAATACATTTTTCTGCCTGTTCAGAATTTTATATTACCATTCATCTTAGGTGCAGACATCTTTACCCGGTCCTCTTCTTGGTTCCAGATCTCTGGCCATCTTGACTGGCAAGGCTGGAATGATGTAATTCCAAACACATACATGCACACAGAAGTTTCTTCATTTTTAGGATTGTGAACAGGAAGGTAAGATTACTTTTTGCAGAAGTGACATCACCTGTCCATTCTGCAAAAACTAACATATCAGTTTACAGGTTTTTCTTTCCTAAATTTTGTTTCCCTTTTTGAGTGCTACCATGATTCCTGTGCAATCTGATCTTGTCCATTAGACTCGTGGGTAGAAAACTGGGTGTACTGTTCATTTTGTAGCCATATCACATGCTCATCATTTAACCCGAGCCAAAACTGTTTTATTATGAATTAGAAAGCATTATTGCTTATTAGTGAATAGACAGAATTTTATCTTGCCAAAAAAATGAATGCTTCTGTGTTTGTGCTGGGAGTGAGCAAGTGTTAAAGTCTGTTGGCAGCCATAGTTCAGCAAAACTTTCCATTAATCTGTACTGCAGGCTGGGACTGGGTTAATGAGATCTGTATAATTCTTTATATTTGGCACTGCCTATAAAATACGCACTTGAAAAAAAAAGAAATTCTCAACAGTAATGTCATAACTATTTACTGTTCATCCTGCTGTGTGCTTGAGAAGTAATTAAAGCTAATTACTTCTGCATGCTAAATGTCGTTTTAAGGAATGCAAGGGTCATTTAAAGCAATAATAATTGTAACATATTCCTATGTAGGGCATAATGTGCATATTAGACTTTGCAGGCAGAATTAATCCCTGGTGAGATTAATAGTGGAAAAATGGCAAAGCAGCTGGCACAGGCAACAGAGCCCAAACGAATGGAAAATACATTTGATGGATAGAAATGATTTTATTGCTGGTTATAAAAGGGCCTTTTTCCTGGGTACAGAGCAGCGGGGTTGTTTTATATGCTCCTTAGTTGGCGTAGTGTTATATTACATAACAAGTACTAGAATGGTGCCAATTATAAATACCGCAGCACATTGTTTATTTCCTTGGTTTACCATGTTTACTAATAAAAATAAAATTGACAGCCAATCTATAATCTATTAACTTACCTGGGTGTACCACCCCTTTAGTATAGCAAAGCAAAACTGTAATTCTGCCTGCAAAATTTGTGAGCAGACATGACTTTATTGCAGAAAGGGACAGGCAATGTTCCTTCAGGCACGTGCAGCTCAGAAAATAATGCCAGGATGTGCCGAGTATCCGGGTATCCCCTAAGCTTGCTGGGACTGAAGGAAATCCTTGCACATAATGGGAGTAATGTTATCTCAGTCAGGCCAATCAAGATGGCCAAAGATAGGCATCCCAGGAGACAAAGAAGATGGCGACACCCGCAACCAACCCACACTGTTGACTGTATATAAAAAATTGTCATCAGTAGGTATGTTGCAGAAAGGACATTGCCGGTTTCTTCTGAAATTAGGAAACTCTCCACTTTAAGGGTTTGAGGTTCATCTTCATTCTGGACAGTTCTAGAACTTGGTTTCTCCCAGTGAGTAAACCCAACCTTAGGAAGGCAGCAGCCAATTACTGTGCTGGTGCAATAATTTTTTTGCTCATGATAATGTTTGGGGTCAGTTTTGGTGGTATTTAGGCACAACTAAATATGTGGAGATCTAAAGAGATCCTCAACAATGGATTATTGTGGAAGCTAAGGGAGTCAGGAAAGGTTCTCTAGGTCTGGCTAGAGGTCTAGAGGTCTGGCTAGGCTGAGGCCTGAAGATTGAACAACTGAGGGAATGAGCTATGTTCTCAGTGGTTAACATCTTCTCAGGAGGTTAGTGGGGAGAAAATAAAGAAGAAGTCTGGAAGAAAAGTATGAAGGCAGGATCTTTTTGGTGCTGAATTTGGCACTGACATTTAAAGAAAATACCTATCTAGTGGAGGAATGTTTCTCTCACAGCTTGCCATGGATTTAGGAGTTCAGCAAAGATGCCAAAGGTCACTTGCCAGTGTTACCTATAAAGATTGCTTTTGGATATGAACTGCCCCTGTATGCTACTCTGCTACCCTAACCTTCTCTCTGCATGTGTTGAGTTACAAATAAACCCAATCGGTTTATTGGATTCCCAAACACTCCTATGCACTTGAACAGGAACAGTTGGGACCACAAATGAGCTTGGAGCACAACACTGTGGTCAACTGTGGGTCAAAAAGGGCCCTAAAGGGGTTAACACCTACCATCTGTATTGGTAGTGTGTGTTTCTGGCATATCAGAACTATTTTATCCTGCTCATAGACCTTAAAGTGGACCTCAACAAAAAATCATCAGGAGATAGATATAATTGACGATGAACATGAAATAAAATCCATGGCTTCTGGTGGCTTTTTGTTTTAGCTCTACACTGTGAGGTTCATGCGCCGTGTAACATAGAGCTCGACTCTGTGTGCTGTGGTGCCGCCAGAGATAATGTCACTCCTGCACATTCACAAGAGTTACATCATCAGTGGGCAACCAATAGCCAAGGAAGATTGCCATCCTCTCAGAAGTTCACTGTGGAGCCGGCAGCGAAGATGGTGTTTTCCTCTGATGCAGTAGTAGTAGATCCTAGATGTCATTGCTGAATGTGGCTACACGCAAGTAGGACTGTGCAATAATTGGCAAGTCATAATCACTTTTTTATTAAAAAAAAAAATTATTTCCTCTTCAAGTAGTTAACCACCCAGTGAATCAGTATAATTTTTGTTTCTTTATTTACCAGTGAAGAGTATTGTTTTTTTATGTTAGGTTGCAAGCCTGTGCTTCTCAATGGCCATGAATAGCAAAGAACCATCGGACACAGAAAATATTGAGTTCCGATACAGCTTTTCCCTCTCTTCTTACCTTAATTGTAACACAAATATTCATTTTATGCTTAGACAATGATTATCGATAAATGCTGTCTATCTTTCCCAATTTTTGAGCAAGAAAATTGAGGGGGTGTAATGGGACCCTTCATTTGATTGCTCTGTCTAATTGCAATATGAAAAATTAATATGCATCTCATCTGGCATTTCAAATTCAAACGATGAAACAAAATTTTGAATCTCTAAAATAAAAACACTTAAATTATATTGCGCTCTTCCATAACTTTTACATCATAATGTTAGGTGTCCACTAACGAACCAGCTTATTTTAGCATCAAAGTCAATATTCCCTCCTCATCTCCTTTTTAACTTGTAGGTGAAAATGTAATTGGTGGTGAATTGTGCCTGAGAGCTGAATCATAGTGCTGGCTGCATCATGCTAAAGAAGAGTTTTTCCTTGTATGTTCCCCATTGGCTCCTTTGTGTCAGGGTCAGTTCCAGGGCAATCTGCTACCTGCTGGGAGACAATGGCAAATAAACAAGACACCCGCTCCTAGGGACACAGCGGCTCTGGGTGAATCTCAGGGCATGAGTGCAGGGCTGGGTGAGATGCCATTTACACTGTTTGTAACTTAAAAGTGATAGCAAAGTCAAACGGCAACAAAAGACAACAATTACTATGTTTTCCTTAAATTCTAAAAGCAATTTCGTTCATAGTTTTATGTATTTGTCCTCTGTTATGTCCAGCTACAGGAATGGCAATCTGACTGCCACTGGCGTTTAACTACCAGAATAAATTTTCAAGTTGGTTTATTTAAAGGGAATGTGAATGAATATATATATATATGTGTGTGTGTATAAAAATTTAAATATACCATTTTTTGCATTTTATTTAAAACCAGCAAGAGGAGCTCTAGGCACCTTTTCACATGTTTATTTGATATTTCTGAGCCCAATAGCTCAAGCTCTATTTTAAACTTTTACTTCCCTTCATGTGTTAAGCAAGACATCTGGAAAAAAAAGCATTGTATATGTATACTACATGATTCCTATGTCATGAGTCATTAAATGGTATTTCTAAACTAAAGTGACTTTTTTAAGTGCAAAAAAAGAAAACGATAAATTAAACAAATTGGAAAAAAGGTAAACAACGTAAAAAGTAGAATTGATCCATTAGCACTACATTCCTTTTTAAAGTAAAATCTGAGACTTTAAATATGTAACAGCTGCAATGTAATTTTCATTATGGTCACTCATCATGCTCCCTGTTGAACCTCTTGTAATATGACAATGGGGTATATTTATAAAGCCACAGATTATCGGCTCATTTGCTGCTTTTTCACTGCTGGACACCCATCAGAAAATTTGCTGAATTTAATTTGTTTTTAAATTTGTCGACAAGATTTACCCGTGCCTTGCTGAATTGAGTCCCTTTCCTTGTCATTTACTAAACTCGAATCCAGTCTTCATTAGGAAATCTTTAATTCCAATAATTCAACTTGGAGCGAGCAAGGTCAGTTTTTTGCGGTTACCTCAATTTCTTAGGCATTACCCTTCCAACCCAATAGTGGTCATCACCGACTGGGACCATTTGCTTGTGCTACACAGTTCTATCACGCCGCATTACTTCGACAAACATAGTGCATCACATGTACTTACATATAACTGGATGAATCATTATGGACTTGTAAATCATAATAAAATATTAACCTATGGGGCATTAAAGTGAAACTAAACTCAGCTCTGCTTGTTCCCTTGCCAGCAACCAAATCTTAACCCGGTCCTTTTCCAGGTTCAGGATCTTTGGCTATAATCCTTGGCCAGGCTAGAATGATGTAACTTCCTTGATTATACTCAGGAGCTTCTTGATTCATGGTAGCCAGCAATGCTGGGATCATACATGTCCAACTTACTATCCATGATATAGAAGAATACAAAAAGGCTTCTTGTATTGTAGAAGGGACAAGGTATGCTTCTTCTTCTGTAGTCTTCTCCATGAAGACCCTTCCTACTCACCATTGGACCCCTAATTTATTTTAGATATTCCTTAAAAAGTGACGTTTTGTTAGTATAATAAAGATATAATAGAATTTCGGGGCAATGATCCTTCATCTAATTAACCAACATCAGGGATTTCCCTCACATCTTCTTGGTGGTTACATATGAACACAATGAACACAATGTGAATTTTTTTCTATAGCACCAAAACTCCGTTAGTAAATCAACCCAATTGTTTGTAGGCACGTGAGTGATGATAGTTATAATAGCTCCTGACTAGATAAATATAAATAGTTCAAATCATTCATTCCCGGGTTTCAGCACCAAAAAAGAAATGAAAAAAAAAATAGTCCAAACCAGCTTTTCTCAACATTCAGGTCCTCAGAGAATCCTTCTATATTCACCATATGCACAAATTACTGTACATTAGTGCTGTGGTTAGAAGGAAGAATGCCTCTTACATCGCTCGCCAGTTGGAAGAATGGTATTCTTACAGATAGCCAAAAAGATAATTGGTGTCAGGTAAAATGACCCAAGAGGCACAAATTTCCTATTTTTAAGGAACCCTAGCATCCTCCAGAGGATCCCTTTTTGCCAAACACTGGTACAGAGAATTTTCTATATGGCTGACCAATGTTTCATAATTGTAGCCATGTTTTTCCAGTAAATGTGTCATGACATGCTTGCTTTTTATAATTTGCAAATGTTTGGATGTGTGTTTTCGTAACTATAGTTTTTACAGCATGTGGTAACATTATTCTGACTGAATGAAGTTTGATAAAATAAGTTTGAGGTTTCGTGTTGCTTTCAATTTCCAGCCACCAACAACATTATTTGCTAAAAATTATTGCACAAAATTCCTACAATTCTACACAATACTACCTTTTCCATGGCAGTAAAGATAGAGCTAAAGTATAATTTTTTGAATGAAGCTTTGCCAGAGTTTGGGCTTTAGTCTGGATAAGCCTGAAAATGTAGCATGGACAAACATAAAGAAGCAGACAGACTTTTTTGTCTTTATAATGGAAATAGTATTTGGATAGTGCTAGCACATTCAAGAGAATGCGTAAAAGGAAATAGAAAGCTATTGTTTTAGAATTGCACAATTCCCTGCAGTGATATTGTGTTTAAAATAGTACTCGTATAACCAGGGGGCTGTATGATTTTACTATGGAACCTCATTCTTATGCCTATAGCCATGGAACATAAAAAAATATGGCCACTTCTGAGCAAATGTTTTTGATACAAGAACGCAGCAGTTCACTGTAGGGAAGTTAAAGGGACAAGCTGATTATATTTTATAGTCAATCAAGTCAAATATTTCATGAGGAACTTGTTGAACATGCACATGTTTTATATTACATCCCAAAAGTGTCATCCAAGTCTACCATTTTCACAGGCTCAATACCTGTCCTGAAGTTGCTTACTGATTTCAATTCACATTATGGGCTTCACATAATTTGCATTAGAGCTGAAGCAACCTCTCTCTTGGTTTGCTTCCTATCTGTCTGACCGCTCCTTTCAAGTTTCTTTCAATGGTAATTCCTCCTCACCCACTCTCCTCCCTGTTGGTGTTCCCCAAGGGTCAGTCCATGGACCGGTTCTCTTTTCTCTGTACACCTCCTCTCTCGGTAGTCTCATATCCTCCTTTGGCTTACAGTACCATCTGTATGCTGATGACACTCAAATCTATCTGTCCACCCCTGACCTGTCTCCCTCAGTCCTGGATAAGGTCTCATGCTGCCTGTCAGCCATCTCATCATGGATGTCTGACCGATTCCTGAAACTCAACCTGGATAAAACAGAACTCATCATCATCCCCCCCTCAAATTCCAAACCTCCCCCCTGACATATATCTAACTGTTAACAACACTGTTATTCGGCCTTCCTCCCAGGCACGTTGTCTTGGTGTCACCTTTGACTCGGCCCTCTCATTTACCCCCCATATTCAGAACATTTCCAGGTCCTGTCACTTTCACCTACGCAGCATCTCCAAAATCCGCCCCTACCTGTCCCCTGAGACCACCAAACTCCTTGTACATGCTCTTATCATCTCCCGTCTGGACTACTGTAACCTCCTTCTCTCTGGTATTCCACTAATCCGACTCTCTCCTCTACAATCTATTATGAATGCTGCAGCCAGACTCATCCATCCTTCGCTCCGCTCCTCTTCCGCTACATCTCTTTGTAGTTCTCTCCATTGGCTTCTATTTCACCTTAGAATCAAATTTAAGCTCCTGTGCTTTGCCTTCAAATCCCTACACAGTTATTGTCCCACTTACATCTCTGACATGGTTAAAAAATACTCCCCTTGCCGCTCTCTCCGCTCCTCCAATGACCTACTAATGACTTCCTCACTCATAACCTCATCACACGCACAGATACAAGACTTCTCTAGAGCTGCTCCAACTCTCTGGAATGGTCTTCCTCGTTCTATTCCGCTTGCTCCTACTTTCTGCTCATTTAAAAGAGCACTCAAAACCCATTTTTTCAAACTTGCCTACCCGTCTTCTTCTGTCAATTGAAACCACCACTACTTCCCACCACTACATATCGCCCATCCTATTGTGTGTGAAATTCCCCCACCTACTAGATTGTAAGCTCTTCAGGGCAGGGTCCTCTCCTCCTGTATCACTGTCTGTATTAGTCTGTCATTTGCAATCCCTATTTAATGTACAGCGCTGCGTAATATGTTGGCGCTATATAAATCCTGTTTAATAATAATAATAATAATAATAATAAAAGCAAGTCATTTTATGGTTGGTGGATGTCCAGCATCATCTAGCCAGGGTTGTCCTACACCTGTCCACGTATACCAGGATCCACACACATTTCAAGTGTCAGAAAATGACTCTGTTTATAGAAAAATCCTATTCTGGGTGAAATGCTTGAGTGTTGTAGTATGGCAGCTTTGATTACCTCCCTGGTAAACCCATTTCAATAATGGATTTCAGTTCTCAATCATAGAGACACAACAACACAGGCACAACAAATGCAGCCAATACCAAGGGCAGTGAGCATGCAATTTCTTTAGGCTCCACCAACATGGGCTTCTAAAATTTGCTCAACTCCCCCTAAGAGCCAGATCAACTGCTTGCATTGAGGTTGAAGGCTATAAAGAGGAATCATGGTACTTTGATGTTTTTTAGCAAGCTTACATCCAATTCCCCTGCCCTGTGAACTGAGTTTATCTTGATTGAATGAAGTTCTCTTTTTATTTTCTGTGTTACTGGTGTATGCAAGGGGGATTCTCTATGATTCTTCTCTGCTGTTACCAGCAGTCTATAAGTCCAGGGCCTCTTGGCCCTTGGGCAGCCTCAAGTAGGTTAAATCCCATATATGTTGTTCCATTATTGATGCTCTCATTGTTTGGGTAGGATGTGTTAATCTTTCATCAACAGTGCAGGAATCCCAGAATGATATTGGCTTGGACATTGGCTCTGGGACTTACCCTCATATCAAGGGATATGTGGAATTAATAAATCTTTGCTATATTAGAGGTGTTAGGTTTATCCACTGGCTTTTACAAACTTGTGTAAAGGATCATATGATATGAATTTCCAGCATCAAGCTTTTTTGTTATCCAAACTCCCCAGTAAAAGTTTGGGAAAGTGCTGAAAGTGAGGAGCAGTGACCGACATAGGTAAAGATTTCATTTACAAGCACTTTTAATAAAAAGGATAAATGGATTGTGCAACATAAAAAGTATATCTAAAGACGATGTAATTTTTAGTACTTTGCAGCATTTAATATTACTGTAAGGGTTATAGTTCTTCTGGCACAGCAGTTCATTAAATGATTTCACATTCATTTTAATGTGAGATGAAAACCTGTTTAGTTTAGTTTGTTCATGAAATTCTTTTTTTATATTTTATGTGTTTTTGCATCTAGTTGTTGCTGATCTCTGTTAGCCCACTTCCACCCTACATACATGCATTTTTGATCTGACTGTTTATCCTTGCTGAGGGCTAACATCCTGGTATTGACCATGCCTGCTGGATAACTTATGCTTACTTGTAGACCCTTACAGGGACTATATGACCGGGTGATAATATAGCTGTACAAATTGCAAACAGCTGACACCCTATAATGATGGTGAGATTACCAGTAAGCATGGGAAATTATCTTGGGTTTAGGTTAATATAGGCTCAGCCAACATTCTTGAAAACTTGACAAATCCATTTGCTGTGAACCCTTTCAAGGAAAATTGGAAAGAAGCTCAAGAGCTGTACTGCCCTAACAAGCACTAGCCAATGGGAATGTAGCTTACTGTGTAGGCTAGTTAGCGGTACCAGCTAGCGTTGGTAAAGGGCAGTACCATTGGATATCTTCTCTGAGTATTATGAGTATTATACACTTCTCAGAAATTGTTTCATAGATGAATTCTTGTACGAGGTTGTATGGGGATCACCATGCTATTAAACTGCTCTAATCTAACACAGGAGTTACGGCATCCCTGCCTGGCCAACCAAGAAATCGAAAAAAAAGAAAAAATAAAAGGAAGATGGCAGCACCTGCAATGGAAAAAGAACATTTGAGTGCAAAGTTCAGTTCTGCGAAAAATCCAAAGAAAAAAAACAGTTTCTATAATGCTTAAATTTATGGTCTCTGTACAACAGAATCAGTGCAAATGTAATGCCAAAGTAAGATGTACTGACTTTTGTAAACAACTTTTTGAGTGTTGCATTTTCAAATCAAATTAAAACAACAAAATCTATAATTTTCTTTACTATGTAAAACCAGTGCTATAGGTTCCAGTTAGTCCTTCTAGCTGAATAAGAACTATGCAAGAGCTGTCCATAGTGCTGAAATAAAGTTCAGTGCAACTTGACTGAATTCCCTGCAACAAGATGACTACCTAGGATCTGCCCTCCGGTAAAGCACCAGACTGCATGGATCTAGACTGGAAAAATTATCTTTCAAAATAATTTATGCATTTTCAGTGCTTATTCTTTAAATTTGTAAAAGGCAACACCAACAAATTTCTATCTTTTTAGGTAGAGGTTAGTGCTACCCAGAATGACCAATAAATTGCAATGTTTATTTCTAACTCCTATCAGTGTATTGTATCAATATACTAAATCATTGTATTGCATAGAGCAAGCATTTTTTTAGGTAGCATCTCAAATGGGCTTACAAAATCTTGGTCCACACTACATATGCAACACGCCAGATTTATTTTCCTTCCTGCCTTCCTGACTTCCCTAATTACCTACTTACTTCCTTTCTTATTTCTACCTTCCTTCCTTTCTTTCCCTATGAAAACCTGCCCTGTTATCAGTAGATCAGTAGGGTCATACCATTAACTGTCTTTGAGCTCTTGTGGAGGCCCTGTTGGCTAAGAGAATTTGTAGAATTTTGGTTTTTTAATCAAAAAATTAACTTTTGAGTATGCTAGGAACATTAGATCATAGCTGTGTTAAGGCAACAATTAGCAACATGACCATACACTCTGTACATGAGTGGGTAATATGTCAGCTATATGTCATATCAAGAATAAAGTCATACATTTGGTTGATTTTCCAGAAGGAGTTTGTGCTCTCTTCTGTACAATTGGTAAATTACTTATTTTAGGGAATTAATCAATTTGCAGAACATACCTAGTTGTATATCTGCATATAATATGATGGCTGAGAGCAGAGCATCAACTCATTCACTTAGCTAAGTGGTCTTTCACTTTTTCCTCTGAACAGCCAAACTATTTTTTTAGTAAAACAATCCAGTTGTAAAAGCCACATTTATATAAATATGAAAATATTAAAAGAAAACTCACAACAAATATATGACAGGAGGTGAAGAAAGTATAAAAAGAAGGCAATATTCAGAAATACAATCCATCACTCTGAACCGAGATGATAAAGGCAGACAAGTTGGATGTAAGGTGTTATAACATGCTGCCTTTCAGTTCATAATGGTACTATTGTCTGTGATTCGCACCATTCTGACCAAGGTAAAGCACTTGCAGTCTCAATGGGAATTCATAGATAGTTCACTAGATTTCACCTTACAAATAACTGTCTTGTGTGAATCATCAAGCAGAACTAAGATAAAGAACTGAACAAAGCCATGGGAAGAATATTCTTTATTAAAAAGAAGTTGTATAGGAGATGTTTTTTATATGATTAAGACATTTTTTTTTAGAATATGGATATATTTATATTAAATTATATCCAAGTATAATGCATTGAAACAGTTATTGAGTATATACGAGCCCTGCCTAATAATTAAAGAGACTGATATAATTTCCCACTTTATGACAATTCTAATGCTTGCCCCCTTCAATATTCTCTCCATTCACAATCAAGCACCGATGCCGTCTTGTTTTCCACTGGTGGAAGCAGATCAGATTTTGTCACCTGTTTTAAGATTTCTCTTGTTTTGTTCTTCATTGTATCCATTGACTCAAAGCGAGTTCCTTTAACCACTGATTTCAATTTAGCAAAAAAGGAAAAAGGCCTTAGGTGCCAAATCTGGTGAATATGGAGGATGTTCCAGCATAGCAATGTGTTTGTCGGTCACAGAAAGTGCTGTGTGAGAAGGAGCATTGTCCTGATGAAGAATGAAACCATTTCCCACATTTCTGCCATCTTTTCCTGACTCTTCCTCTCAGCTTTGTCTTCCTTATATTAATGTTGGGTCACTATTGTGCCTTCTGGATCCCATTCTGCCAAAATTACGCCTGCATGTCACAAAACACGATGAGTATGGCTGTGAATTTGGACTTTCTTATTCTTAGTGATGAAGGTATTTCCAGTGACTTTGGTTTTGTTTCAGGATCATACTGGAAGAGGTTTCCTCACAAGTGATTCATTTTATGAAAAACGTTCGGCTTCATCTCATATTGCTGCAGAATGTCAGGGCAAATTTCCTTGCAGCACTCTTTTGGATCTGGTGTGAAATTTTACTAAGAACTTCAGATTGACACATTACCTAACTTTTATACTTCCATGATTTCAGCACATGAAGAAAAAAACATGGCTGTGAATTTGGACTTTCTTATTCTTATTCAAAAAAGATTGAATGGTGACTGACAACAAACTAAACAGCGGAGAGTGCCGGCGTATTATTGACCAAAAGATCCCGGCTGAACAGCCAACATTTCTGTATTATAAAGGTCCTAAAATTGAAGACAACTTTGCTACAAATTGGTTTTGAAAACAAATGACACAATAAAGAAATAACAGTCCCACTGCCAGCAGAAAGCAATACAATTAAAGTAGTGGGCTATATAACGTGCAGACCTATGTGCAGCAATGCTGCTTAGTGCTTGCTGTAATGCTGTATGAGCTGCACTTGCAAATAATGATATATTAAACTGGGGAACAATTTTAAACAAATTTTTTGTTAAACTCAATTTTTAATCTTATTTACACTAAAATAGGTATGCTGATTCTGATTCAGTTAGTTTTCTTCTATCACGTCAGGTTTTTTTTCTACCACCTATATTAATGCGATTACTGTAGCGTGGATTTGTATAGACTATTCATTTACATGCAAGACAGTGTGGTCAAAGATTGTGCGCTGCTCTACGTAGTGTATAAGCAAAATTTTGTTATATCTGTGGCAGTTTCTTCATTCCCAGTCAAAGAATGAACATCAGCACATTTGTTGAGCAATTCTGCAGTACTTTAGAACTGACAGTGGCTTTGTGTATTGCCAAAACACACCTGGTTTAATGGAGGAATCCGGAATTCCAATCTATAACTCAACTGAATGGCGACTATTCATTGATAGCTCAAAGTGGAGCTTAAAGTGTGTCCTCCTTCACAATGGCAATATATTTGGGTCAGTCCCAATTGGCCATTCAGTTTCTCTTTGTTAGGAATATGGGGACATAAAGAGAGTCATTGAGTTGTTGCAATATCACCAACACAACTGGGTCATCTGTGTTGACCTTAAAATGGTGTGCTTCCTTCTTGGTTAGCAACGCGGAAACACCAAGTATCCCTGTTATCTGTGCATGTGGGACAGCAGAGCTCATGAGAGGCATTGGGTGGAAAGGAATGGGCCTCCAAGATCTACACTAAAACCAGGTAATCCAAACATTCTACATGAGCCACTTGTTGATAGGAAGAATATTCTATTCCCGCTTCTGCACATGAAACTGGGTCTGATGAAGCAGTTCGTTAAAGCTTTGCCAACTGAAGGAGACTGTTTCAAGTACCTCATTTTGGCATTTCCTAGCCTGTGATTTGAAAAAATAAAGGCCGGTGTGTTTGATGGTTCACAGATTTGGCAGCCCATCAAAGATAAACATTTCATCAGGACAATGTCAGACTTCGAAAAGAATGCTTAGTTATCATTCAAAACCATTGTCAAGGACTTTCTTGGAAACACACGAGCAAATAATGACACAGAAATTGTCCAGCAAATATTGGAGAGCTACAAAATGCTTGGTTGCAATATGAGCATCAAGGTGCATTTTCTGCATAGCCATTTTTCTAACTTCCCGGAAAACATTGGTGCGGTCAGTGATGAGCAAGGTGAATGATTTCACCAAGATTTGAAGGTCATGGAAGGACTCACCACCCAAAAATTTGTAAAAACCAAGTGTTAGATCTAACTGAACAAAAAATGCGTTCCCTAGTGTTATGAGTGATAATGATGGCTTTATTGCACAACTCTACATGCAACACTCCAATCCTTCCACAAACCTGGCCTGCAGTAAATTCTAAATAATAGGCACTAACACACAAGTACACTAACACTAAACTACCCCACAGCAGTAGAAATTGATCATATATTGTCATTATGTGTTTCTTGTAGAGCTTTGTGTCAGAGTGACAAATTAGAAACACATTTGTAACACAAACAACAGAAAGTTTCATGTCAGGATCACCAGATATTATTTTATGCAAAGCGTGGAATTTTTAAGATTGAAACCAATCCTGGAAATGGTGTGATCCCATGGAAAAACTTAATGAGAAGTTGGTGATTGGGGTGTGATCTTATATAACCTACTTTGTGCATGTGAGGAGTTGTTGCCTGAGAATATCTTTTCTCTGTAATATGATTCAAATTTTTCATAATTGTCTTATGCCTAGGTTCCATTCTTGTGTATGGTTGGACAGGGATCACAATAATGATAAGTATGGCTGTAAAGAGTGAAAGTTGGGCCCAGGTAATAAAGTTCAATAATCAAGACTGTAGAAGATAGACTATCATTGGTGAGCCTAGGTGATCCAACAAATCTGGGATGGATTTGGTCCAGGACTAAAAACATTTGCCCAATAATACCAAAACATTTTAAAAAATCTATTCAAGGTTTGCTGCATCCCTCTGGTTTTCCTGTGATAGTCTATCTTCTCCAGTCTTGGAGAGCTTTAATGAATCAGGCCCAGTGAACTCTGCAAGCTGTATATTTGGAATGCGCAGGGGATTACTGCCACCCCAAAAAGTTGGGTTGATGGAGTGCCATGTTTCAAGCATTTTCCCCTGGAGAGAACAACCTGAGGAGGGCAAGGAGGGCTTGACGTTGGAAAGGAGGTTTAGTGCTAACAGTATCTGCCAGCCGTCACTCTCACTCATCGCCCTTATTTCCACCCATACCTTAAGCAGTACCAAATGAAGTGGACAAAGACAAACACTCTGAACCCCCTGTACATTGTACCCTTATGGGGTGGTTTCTACATTTTATTTTTACATCAACAGATGTACACACACACAATGTTGCCATGCCTGTTATTTTAACACATTTGAGCCTTTAGACTTCCATGTGCTGTACAAGGTGCAGCAAAAAAACAAAAAGGCTGTACGTTGCCAAGTGAACATTTGCTTCTAATAAATAATGATGCGTTGGCAGATAAATTCAATTACTATACTATTGTTTTTTGGTTTTTTTTTCCTTTTTATTGAAACGTCTGTCTTCCTATTTGTTTTATCTCTCGCCTTTATTTTTATTTTCCATACCTTTTGTTAAGATGAATTTGTCAGCCTTATCTATCTAAAGAAAGCTAAATGTGCTAAACAATATCCTTTTCTGTGATGGTACGCAATACTGGGGCACAGTCATAATAATTACGCTGTTTTTGTAGCTTGTTTAATTTAACAATGCTTCACTTAAGAGCAATTTGTGCGGCCACCTCTAAAGTAGAATCTCAGCAATGCATTTTTGGTGCTACGGTCTCTGTGGCAACCATTAAAGAGGGTGATAAAGGAATAACAATTATTTAATGACAATCTGTAATCACCCTATTACCTGCACGGGAAAATAACATGTCTTCTCAGAAAATCTCAATAGCCTTTAAGAAAAATAGTTGTGACAGATATGGTGAAGCTGCAAAGTAGAGTTTTCACATTCTATCATGTTGTTTTTTGGTGACTAGTAGATGCGTGGCGTTTTGAAGGCTAGAATGATTTCTGATCCCTATCTTTTTATCTGTATCTATTATCTATCAATAGTTTTGTCTAGGCATAGGAGACACATGCGAGTCATTTAGGCTATGTCCACACTGACCATAGGGTTGTGGTTACTACATTCTCATGCCGGTGAAGCGCTGCCTTGTGGGAGAGGCTACATGTACCTTCTCTCCATGGCAGCCACATGGAAAATGAATGGGGGTGGCAGTAAGTGGTACAGTACTGATCACTACCGCTAGCTGTCAAATGTGCAGATCCCGGTTCTTCACGGTTCTTCGGTGCGAATGACTGAGTGTCTTGCAAGAAGCCAGCCACAAGGTGCCATATGGATCACGAGGAAGGTCCGAATCTGTACATAAGCTACTCATTAGCTCAGTGTTTCTCAAACAGGGTTCTGTGAATCCCTACTGTTCCTCCAGAGGTTGCTAAGGGTTCCTAGATCAATAAGTACTTTGTGCCTTTGAGGTCACTTTAACTGAGACCAATTCTTTTCGGCAATCTATAAGGGTAACATTTCTCCCACGATCCAGCAGTGTAGGGGTGGCATTCTTCTATCTGACCACCATGATAATATACTGTAGGCTGGGGATATAGAAATTATAAAAGGGGTTCCCTGATGATCTAAATGGTATTTCAAAGGTTTCCCCATGTTAAAAAGGTAGGTAGGCTGCACTAGATGAGAGTTGCCCCAGGTAAGCTTTGGCTATGACACCACCCTCCCTGTGCTACCTTACAGTCTACATATACAATATATTGGTATATTGCCCCATTTTCTACAAGCTTGTTTTTTGTTTTTTTAAGTGCTATTTAAAGAATGCATAAACACTCCCTCTGCATCATTTGATAGCGAAAATGACAGAGTCTGGGTGGGGTGTGTGATAACACAATTCATAAAGCAAATGGCGGCATGCATTTCCAGCATAGGCTGCTAATAGACCAGACATGAGTGCAAGAAGTGACTTTGTGCTTGCAATGGCATAGAATCAGGTATAAAACCAACATGTGTGTGTCCGTGGCACGGGGGGCATTCTTACTGATCACAGCTGACATCCTGACAGACACTTCAGTTTGCTTTAATCTCAGAACACCACTGACAATATAGATATATGGTACAATCACATATAATACAGCAGCTATATCAAGTTCTGTCAAAGTACTGGAACATTTCCTTGCATTTCTGAAAAGCTTGTTAAAGGTCAAATGAACATAAATTACAAGTTTGTTTTATATAAAAAATGACCTTTTATTAACATGCATTGAAAAATACATACACATTTCAAGGCTTATCGGAACTACAGCTATGTTCAACCCAGAAATGTCTTTAAGCTGGGTGGGAAGAAGCGATAGGGAGTGGCACCCCCTGTATTGTGTTCAAACTCTTCACTAACCATCCAACAACAGCCAGGTGGTTACTGAAAAGTGCGGAGTGGTGCGCCCGGATTAAAGGGGCTGGGCAGAACAGTGTACAGATAGATGGCATTATAGATGGAGATATGCACAGGTAAAGAATGGTCCAGTATTTCTGTGGAAATAAAGAATGGGAGGTGGGTACCTTATTTCATATATTGTGGACTTGTTAAATCATAGACCTAATGGGAAATGGTCTGATAAGTGCACTGATATATATTCATATACCTTTGGAGTCTCTCGCCCATTTTGTTAGGATTACCTATACATACTCTTTCTAAGTAAGGTAAAAAATTGGTTTTTAATAGATTGACTGCAGCTAAATGTCTTGTTACCCAACATTGGAAGCTGACCTCCCCACCTATTTACACCTATTTACAATATTTACTCCAAGGTTAAAGATATTAATTTATTGGAACATTTTTTGGCAGTATCTAGAGAATACAGGGATAGACAATAAAGGGAGACAAAGGGGAAAGTAAAGTGAATCAGGTAGAGGGATTGGGTAAATAAGTACTTGGCTATTTGGGACCCTTGGGAGTCCTAATTATTAACCCAGTCTAATATGTTTCATCATCTAACATGGAACAGCCCTGCTAATCAGAAACTAGCACCCATGCTTAAATTGATATGCTACCCCTAGGATTCCCTCAATTTTCCTCTTTCCCCAATTGTTCCCTTCCTTTTGTTATTTATGGTGATTTTCTTTTTTTTTCTTTTTTTTTTTTTGTATATTATTATCTGCTTATCTTTGTGTGTTGTATTACTTTATTTTACTATAATAGTAAAAAAAAAAAAAACACATTCTTTTTTGATGAAGAAAGCACATGGCTATTGTATTTGCCCTCAACGCATGCTATATTTGCAATGAATCTATATTGCATGTGTCCTGGAGCCAATACCATCAATATTAATTACAAAAATAACAACCGCTGACTCACTTGAAGGGAAGCCGATGGAATAAGAACATGGTTGTGCTGTTGGGCTGTATGTTCTTATATCTGTTTGAGGACTTAAGGGCAT
>NC_092859.1:152269262-152320672 GCF_032062135.1 Pyxicephalus adspersus
TGATCATGTATTCTTTAAAATGGAACTTGACAAATAAGATAAAAATCTGCTCATTTTACCCAAACGATCACATGCAAGCAAAAGTCACATATTTTTCTATTTCCTTGATTAGGTATTCTTTGCAAACTGAAATTTCACAATATTGCTGGCTGTTAACACCCGCATTTTAACAAGACAATCTGTATTATTAAACATTAAAATAATTACCCTCTGCATTCAGGCTTCTGAGATTTATACAATTTAAAATAAAAATTTTAGTTTTGCATTTCTTCTGATAATTGGTTCTCTGCTGTCTTTTCTTTGAAAACCGGCCATGTTTGGACCTGCAAGGTCGTAACCTGCATAGATCTGCAGATTCAACTTCTAATACCAGCCCAATGGTTTTGAGTTCCTACGAATATAGTCGGCCATCTCAGGACAGTCCAGAAGCCCAAACAGGAACCCAAACGGTAATAAAAAGTAGGATTCTTGCATAACAGTAATAGATTCATGGTGGCCCAGTGGGTAGTATGGTTGATTAGCAGCTAACACTCTGCCTTGCTAGGGTTCCAGGTTTAAATCTTGGCCAGGACATTCATGCATTTCTTTATTCTTCCTGTCTTTAATGGGTTTAAAAAAAAAGAAAAATAAACTGGTAAATTAATTAATTAAATTAATCCAAATTTAGTTTTAGACTATGTTAGAAACCTATGACTGAGCTCTGTGGTACAGTTATTGATATGGCAATCGACTCTATTCTATTCTAAGTGTTGTGTAATATGTTGACACTGAATAAATACAAATTAATAATTTATAGCAATCATTGAGTTATCAGAGGTGATGATTTCCATAAGCAATAGCTGATAAATGGTTGCATATGAATAATGGCGGTACATATGCATTCACATACTTTATTAATTTTGTAGATAACATTATTAGATAAGACATTTTTTAAGTATTCAGTTATCATTAGACTTACAGGATTTTGTAAGGTGGGAGAGTGTGGGGGATCTGTAAGTCTTTTCTTGGTTCCATCTAACAGTTCATATTTCCTGCATTTCTGTACACTCACCAAATCCAAACATAACATAAGTTCATCCAATGCCAAAGGGGAGCAGTAAATCAGAAAATTTATGACTCCACCTGCCCTGTTTACAACAACACAAAGCTATGTACGGACATGTGCGGAGACTGATTGCCGGTGCCCGATCCTTACTAGCATTCTGATTGGAGCTCAGAAAAAACTGTGGTTGAAAAATATAGCTAAAGAACAAGGTTGTAAGATCAGCCTAAATATTTTCTTCTTAAACCATGAAGGACTCCTTATGCACTGGTCTAGGTGAGGAAAAAAAAGAGTGAGCGAGTTGTAGAATATCATATAAAATGGAAGGCAATTCTTAGTGGGAATATTAAGCAGAAAGTAGTCGAAGACACTGACCATTAAATTTGTGTCATCTTCACTGTGTCCTTGATTTATGACCACATATGTAGTACTAGGATGACATGGCTGTCTTTAGGATGACTGAATATTGTATATAAGGACCATACCAATAAGGAAGAAAAATACTTCTCAAGCCTTACAACAAAGCTTTTAACTCTGCATTTTCTTTTAGGCATTTGTCTCCTTTAAACTTTGTGGGTGGATGACTTATGCATTTTGTTAATAGGAGCTGATTTTGTAAAATTAGGTAATGTTGGATCCAATATTCTTGTAACTGACCTTTTGCGATTAACAAAGAATTCCTAAGCTATCACCTGCCAAGTGACCTTGACTAGTTTACCGCAAAGACAGATGAAAGGCCAGTCCGATACCCTGGCTTTCTTACCTTCCATTGGTTTCAATGCTTTGGCTTCCACCCATGTCTTTGAAACAGCTCACTTCTATTATTGTGGTTGCCTGCTCAACCCTTCTGATGACTGTTGCTGCATCCTGGCAATTTAGGAGTTGGGAAATGTTGGAATATGGTAAGTGTAAATTACTGAAAACATTCTTAAACTGAAACTGAGTAAAAGGCACAGGCCACAGAAAAGGTAAGTATAGTAAGTCTCTTCTTCCTTCATGGACCTGAGGTTTGACTTAGACTTGGGATATTTTTTTTTTGGGTACATTTTATGTTCACCGAGCAACAATTATCTTGTTCAGCTTCTTCATGTGTAATTCATCCCTTACAGGCTCCATTTTTTAGCACATAGGTTTGAACTGATACATTAAATCTAATTCATTAAAAAAGCTCCATATCAACACCAGATTTTCCATGTGTTTGATTTCAATAAAAATCTACCATCAGTATAAGAGTCTGACAACGTCAACTAGTGATCACTGTGTAGCTTAAAAAAACAATAACTAGTCATCCAAAAGTCTTAACAGCACTGGCACATTCCTACTGTCATTGAATTCGATCTCAAAGGACCCTTAGGACAACACCCCCCTATTACTATGGCCACCAATCACTATTGTACAATAGCATGGTGAAAAGAAACTGTCCATACAATGACAGGGTCAGCTGGTTGTGTTTTTTTCCCAGCTAAAATGTTTCCACTCCCTTCCAGGTAGATGAACATAAATATGAAAATAAATCAAATGCAGGGTATTTTAAGTTGCTTCTGAGATACTGTGACCCACATCGATGTTCCTACAGACCTATGGCTCCAATGCAGAATTTGTACTAGTTCCCATTTTACCCCAACTTTGCACCGCCACCAACAGTCTTCTAGCTACTGGCCAGCACAATTTGTTGACAATACCTACTATTAGGCACATGTTCCTTCACATTAGGCCCTTCACCTTTTCAGAATTCTTCCTTCATCTCAGAGTCACCATTCTCATTTTGTTCCCCCTCATTCATTCAAAGAGCCAGCAGAGGAGACCTTCTACTAATGGTTGCCTATTCCAGACTTTGCATTACGTAATGTTAAACTTCAGACCCCAGCACAGCAATAGTAATCAGCTAATGTTGCATTTGGGCTAAGCTCCTGCAAATACATACTGACAGAAGTCTGAAAAGGCAACACAAGAAGACCACCAAGGGTTCAACAAAAAGTCACAATTGTGAATTCTGTAGCCCCATTTCCTATGCACCTGTTAGTTGCTCAGGTTGTTAGTACTTCGAAATCAGATGAAGGTTCTTTGCATTACTTTTGTATTTACTTAGACTTCCAAAAGGAAGAAAAAAAGTTTCAGATTCAACCAAAACTCTACATACATAAACCCCATGGGTGACATACACGGAGAAATCTGATTGTTTTGTCATGGACATCGAGCTTCCTCTGACATGCATGGCCTGCACACACTACAAAAACATACTTGATTCTTCCAGCAAAGTTGTGTCCTTTTCGCTTCCTGATAAAAAAATTGACCACAATAAGCTGCACAATGATCTTGGTTATATAAACAGATAGTCCCGTTAGCCCACAATGTAATAGAGATAAATAAAAGTACACATATTTAAAATTTAGTCCATGTGACAACCATAGATCCCACCATAGATTCAATAGAGAAATGCTTGTACACATGAGGCTTAAGCGAGTTGATTATTAAGGAAGCACAATCTAAGGACTAGTAAGCCACAAGGTATTTTGGGGTGAGGTGATTGTGGTTGTGTACAATTCCAGACAGATACATAGAGCTTGTAAAAGTAGAAGGGGGTGGATCACATTATTTGGCCAGTAGAGCTTTTACAAAATGTTTACGAAATTTTAAAGCATTTTGACAAGTTTTTGGTTGTCATTTAGAGATAATCACTGCAGAAAATATGTTACACACTTTGCAATTTATTAGCCATTCCAGATTTTGAAGTGTGGCAAGAGTAATAGTTTGTAGTCAAATATCCCATTCCTATATTGTCTCCATTTTGCAGACCATAAAAATGAATATGCAAAAGTTGGTTGATCAACAAGTGCTTTTTCAGAACTGCTTACCTTATCTAGTAGCCAATGGAATACCTTAAATGCTGCATGAAAGGCATAGTGGAAAATAACAAACAATATACAATACATATTATTATATTAATTTACATATCCACCCAAACAAGGGGAAACTAAAGAGGGAATCAGATCCAAAGGAGATACAATCCCTGCAAATTAAGGATGGATTGCAGGTATGGATCTACTGTGTAGCAGAGCAGTCAAACAGAAGTCAGGGGTTACATACAAAATCAAAAGATTGAGGACAATTTAATTTTGGTTTCTGTTGCTATTTTTAAAATCCAATGCAGAATTCTAACCTTTGCTTTAGCACATCAATTCATGTACATATAAATGTAATAGGAAAGAAAAAGCAAAGATGCCAACAGCACAAAATGCTGCAGACCATACAGATTATGGTAACTCATTTATATACAAACTGATCTGAGCTTTGCACCTTCATGTAAATTCCTTTGCTCTGCAGTGGCTCTGGGTGTCCCAGATTTGAATAATTCATGATATGTAAGATACTAGTTTGGTCAGCTACTGTTCCATGGACACTGGAGCATTCTATAAACCAAATCATCCTGGGATAAGCGAATTGTGCAATAAATTGTGTACATGTATGGCTGTGGTATGTTTTATTATTGACTGTGCCTTCAAAGTGTCCCTGCTTGCAGTTTTAACATGGCAAATATGTGAAGTAAAAACACAGCAAACATATTATTATTAATAATTCATTCAATGTATATACATACATCGATTTCTGGGGTCAGTTTAATCTTTTTAGGGAGTATCAGGCTTGCTTATAGCATGTTTCTGCTGAAATTTACATTCATAGAATTTTTATGTACTATCAAGGGCCATTTCAGACCTGTGATTCGCTGCAGCATTCTGCCGCTGGTTCAACCGTAGTCCTATCCACTCTCATTTAAGTGAACAGGAGCAGATGGGAACCATTTTTGCACATGGCTACATGTGGTTGTAGCATGTTATGTTTTCTGCTGACAGTTTGCTATAATTTATAGCAAATAAATTTGTAGCATTCCAAAGTATGTAAAAATGTCCAGAAAATGGGAAAAACCAAGCCATTCTTTTAGCTAAAACGATAACTAGTTGCATTTACATTTTTTCATTGTATTTAAAGTGGTGCACTTGGAGTGAGTTCCAGTATATTGATAACCTGATAACCAAGGAATGCTTAAGAAAAATTCCAGTGACCTCCTAAAAACAGGTCACTTAACACAGAGAGACACACGCAGGATCGGGTATCGGGTGAGTATATTATTTTAGTTATTTTATCACACCTTTGTAGTATAGGACGCACTAACTTTTCCCCCCCAGTTTTGGGGAAGAAAAAGTGCGTCTTATACTGCAAAAAATACGGTAATTATCTTTACCTTCACAGATCTATCGATCCCCCAGAATTTCATGGATCAGGTCCAATGTGGTCCTGGTATCCTCTTACATCCAAGCAGCAGGCGGCGCCAACTTCTTTGCCCTTAATCACCTTTTTCCTATGTCATCTGATCTCACACTACACAGGCGTGAGATCCGGTGACGTAGATTGGAAAAAAAAATTGTGCCAATCTCATTGCCCATGAGTGAGATTGGCATTTTTTTCTACCATATTCAAGTAAAAGCTGCTTCTGTGCATGCCGGAGAATGGGCATGCACAGCAAGGGCAGCCAAAAGCCTCCTGGGATCCATGACATATATATCCTACATATATGACATATATATATATATATTGGAGGCTCTGCTCTCCCATTCTGCCTTAATCGCCACAATGATCAAAACAGAAGGGGAGAGGCTTTACTCTTTATTGTAAAAAGAAAAGAAGGTCATTTTACCCTTATATAAAAGGATTGGTGATTAAGACGATAAGTAGCTATGACCATTTGCTGATTACATTTGCTTATTCTAGGTTTGTGGCTGAAAAGTACTCAAGGTCAATCGGACATAGGGAGGCTTGCAATGGCAACTTTCATACTCTTCTCATGGCAGAGTCATTGTAACCCCTGTATATGTACTGTCCCATTCACCTGCACCTCAGAAATATGTAATGAGCAAATAGTTCTTGCTTTTCACTTTTCAAATCAACATAGTAATGTGGCCTGTCTTTCCAGGACTTTGACGAAACCCTTGACATCATTTTCAGGTCTAAGGAATCCCAAACTAAATTTGATATCTACAACTTATAACGATTTACCATGATCAATTAATATTTGACACTGATACCTTCTGATCGTTATTGTTACAAAAACAATCACAAAATTTAAAGAAAAAGTGCAGAAAAACAAAACAAGTCAACCATTCCATGTTATTTGAGAAGCAGAATGGCCCTTGGTGAACAGGGAAAAAATGTATTGTTTCATTGGAGAAGGTAATTCCTGAATTATTGTCAGTGACACTCTGTGGTCAGTGGGAAGAATGCCCCTTTAATAATGATGAGATCTGGGAAGAAGGCCACCCCTACAGACAGCTAAAAAGTTCCTATGGCTGCATTAAATGTAGCTGGCCTCAAAATGCAGACAGATGGCTGCTCCGTGCATTTCTCATAGAACCACAAGCCCACAATGGAGTAACTTGGGGGTCCCACAAAACCCTGTCTGGAAAAAGCTGATAAACGAAACAAGCAAGAGTCTATACAGTGTTCAATGACTGTATACATTCACCTATAAATAAATATGGTGCAAATAGACAAATTTTACTGTTGGATTTATTTTAGATGAAAAATTATTAGAACCAATGCTCCAGTTGACCATTATTTTATTGTAGTCTGAGGAGAAGAAGACTACTTATACTACACTAAAATACCATATAGTAAAATTTGGGTCTCTTTTTGTGCGTTTTAGGGTGACATGCAAATAAGAAATTCCTCTTTTTAATCATAGCTTGGAGACTTAAAGCGATATTATTCTTAACAAAAATGCATGACGTTTTTCTTTAAATTGCAACCAGTCCCTTATCCAGGCATTTACCATGGGCTGCAAAGAAAAGGTAAAGCAGCAAGCATGCAGCTGTACGATATCGCGACACATGCCTTCCCTCAAAGTTGGGATTCCCCATTGTTGAGGGACAGGGCCTCTCTGCATATCTGCTCTCCCAAAAATCATGTAAGGGTTTATTTGGCAGAGGAATCTAAAATTCCTATTATTAGGGGGGAGGGGGGGGGGGGCACATATCCATTGCTTTCCATGAAAATGAGTACTGGGATATAATAATACCCTTTACCTATTCCTAAAAGAGGTCAAGGTAAATTACCAGAGTAGATTGACATAATAAAATAAAACACATATTTATCCCCTTTTTATTTGAGTATGTTCGCAGTAGTATATCCACCGTCAATCACTTCATTCAGTAAATCCATGCAATTGTTGACAACCTGATGTCCTACCAATGTTTATACACGGAAATCCTGCTGCTAAATAAATCCTCTTGCTTTGGCAATAGTAAAGGGCATCTAAGGTGATGGTGTGTGTGTGTGTGTGTAATGAGAGAGAGGCCCGTAGAATTAGGCGCAGGGCCACATGACCGGGTGCTAGGCCTAGCCCAGAGCTTTTAAGGGGTTAAGAAAAAGGTAGTGTTGCTAGAGGGGGCTGGGCTAGTATACAACGTGGGGTAGGAGGAGATTAGGAATGGGAGATGTTAAAAGGGCTGGATGATAGTGAGAGGCCCTCTTTTGGAAAGAAAAAGTTTCCCACCCACCCTCCCTCTTATGTTTAGGTAGAGTTGAGAGTTGGGTTCGTTTTAGCGGTTGGGGTCTTGGAAGGCAGGGATTCAGTGTATTGGAAAAGTGGTGGATTTTGGCAGGGAGGATCCCCTTTGGTGGGGTCTCCCCCTTTATGGTGAACGGATGATTATGGCTCCTGAAGGCAGTGCTGGGCAGCTAGGGGCCAAGGTGGAGATGTTGGAAGAGTTCAATTCTTGTTGGGTGGGATTTTGCCTTCTGAGACCTGCAGCTTGGTTGTTTGGGTGTATAATTGGGAGTTTGATAACATTATGGATACTGTTGTAATGGTTATGTATTATTAAAAGGGGAATTAAGTTGTTGGTTCATTAAGCTATATTCAATGTAATATGTTAACATTATATAATCCCGTTTTAATAATAATTATATTAATAAGGGAGTGTTGTGTTAATTTATGTTAATGAATGCTTATCAATGTGTAAAATGTAATTTTATTTGGCATTTATTTTATTTGGATATTTGTTTGTTAATTATTTGGAAAGTTAACTTTATTTAATGGTGTTTTAAATAAACGGCTGCTTGCCAGCCAATTTAAAATCCAAGATTTTGTGTTGGGGTATTTATTAGGGGGGAGTGGCTGGTAAGCAGGGGGAGGTTTGGTAGTAGGCGGTAGTTATGACAACGGTGTTTATAAAGGATGGGCTAGAAGGTCCGAGCTACCCTGGTCATGTGATTGTGTATTCATTGCTAACACAAACAGTCATGGATGATACACAATATTGTCTGTCTGTGGCTATCACTAAAGGTCAGCCAGTGATCAGAATGCAATACATGCAACAGTCCTTAAAAGATGGAATATACCCCAGCTTGTGCTGAAGACTAAAGTAAAGTTTTTATATTTGTACATATTTACCTTTTCAGGGTAAAACTTTGTCTTAACTTCATAGCTGTTATAACACTTCTTAAAACCAATAGACTGCAGTGTTTGGTGCATCATTGTTCAAAGTAATAAAAAGAAAATGTTCATATTTTATAGCCTGCAGCTGTCTCTGTTTCTGTGTGTATCTGTGTTAAAGAATAAGTCAATGAGAAATGAAATGTTTTTAAACCAGAAATTGGTTGCTTTTGAAGCTATAAATGGTGAAGATTGCACAAATAGTAAGAAAGAAAGACCAGGAGCCTACGAGTGGAGAGAGCTAGGTTAAGGGCCAGCATGACTGGCTAGGAAAAGGCTGAACAAGGCAGGTTAGGGTTAAATGTTTAGGGGGTGGGGAGGTCTGCGAGAGGTGATGGCAGAGATAGGTGGAAAAAGTAAATAGTGGGACGGTGTGTGTGTGTGGGGGGGGAGAACTTATTTAGGTAGGTGGGAGTGAGTGAGTAGGTGAGCAAGAGGTCCGGTCAGCAGGGAAGAAAATTCCCACCCACTCTTCCCTTTTTATTGTTTGGGTATGGAATGGGTTTAAGGCCATAAGGGAATGGACGGTTTTAGGTCCTCGAGGGCAGTGTGTGATAGGGTGGTGTGGAGAGATATCTATGGTATGTGTTCTCCTAAATAGTAATTCATCAGTAAGTGGGTGATCATTCGTTAAGAGATAGTATGCGTAGGTCATATCCTTCCTGAGGCGCTGGAATTGTGCCTGGGAGCCTGCTATATCAACGAGAGGTGCAGAACCCTGGTTAATGGTGGTGAAGGTGTTCATTTTCTCCTGTTAGCCTGATGGGGTAATGTTGTTAGAATGTTGTTACCTTGAAAGTTGCATGGTTATAATGCTATATGATTAATGTGATAATAATATATGTAAGATTTGTAATAAACATTTGAGGGTGGTTATTGGCGTGTTGCCAGTGAAAGCTCTGAACATTCACAGTCATGGAGGTACAATTATTCTTCCACATAAATATGGCCATAGAAGACTGTGTGACTGTTATGGGACCCAGAAGCAAGTTTTTTTTACTCTGGTAGCATAATATATATATTCAGAATATATATGTGTATTATTATTAAGAACCTTTAAAAAAACTTTTAGATCTATAATAACTAGATCCATTGATTACAGTACATTACCGTTAATTAAAAGGAAGAATGGCCAGTGGGAATGCTTTCACCCTTACATATAGTCAGAAAGATCATTGGTGTCACTTAAACTGACCTGAGAGTCACAAACTGCTCATTGCTCAAGGAACACCCAGCAACCTCTGGAGGAACCTTGTTGAGAAACACTCAATTGCTAGGTAAGTAATCTGTGAGTGACTTTTAATGGTTTTGAGCATTGCATGTATTTTCTACGTAGGCTTTCATAACAAAGTATATTTAGATTTGATAATAAATCTTAATCAGTTTATACACGAATACCACAAAACTGAAAAAAACATATGAACAGTAAAAACTAGGATTTATCTTTTACAAACCAATAGTCTCATGACATGACAGTCTTGTTTTATATTTTTGTTTGGGAACTAAATCTATCATTAAAATCCACATTTTACATCAAATGCTAAAAGGACAAATATCAGTATTATCAAGTCACAATATTGTAATTGTGTTCATATGAATTTAGCAGTCTTGGCAATGCAGATCCCATGGTCTCTAGGCACCAATAAAAAAAATTTAAGGATGCATTAGAAATGGGCTTATGTTTCTGGGTTTGGTTTGCTCCTGGGTTTGACACATGTTCTTTAATGTTTGCCAAGCCCATCAAATCTAACCTATTACAACCAATGTAAACCCTACTAATCTCCTTATTTGGCAAGTGAACAGTGGTCAATGCAGTATACTTTTCTTTTCATTTACAAAGTAATTGTTATTCCATCATGTCCATGAAAAGCATAATATCTACCCTGTGCCATGTAGAGTAAGAAATCCTCAAGATTCTAGGAATTTTCTCTTTGAAAATTGTTTTGCAAATGTTGTCCCACTGTTGACTAACATTTATACTGTCTTAAGTATATGTTGAGTGTGGGTTCTATTCTTACCTTAAAAAGTTTGGGTTGAGCCACCTCTAGTAAATCTACTGTGCAAATTTAAGACTGCCGTTGCTGGTGTCTTGAGATGCTTTAGGAATCACTTATTTGACTTACCAAAGTCTACTGTGTGTCCCACAGATATGGAATGTTAGATAAGTAGTGAGGGTTTAAGAGACAGGAGATGGGTGGGCACGTATGAAGAGATGGGTTTTAAGAGCTCTAAATGTCAGAAAAGTTGGAGTAAACTGAATAGGGCGAGGAAGAGAGTTCTACAGAGTTGGTGTGGCCTTAGAAGAGTCTTAGAGACATGCATGTGATAAGGTTATAGAAGAGGAAGTCATTAGTAGGTGGAGAGAAGAGCAGCTAGGAGGGTACTATTCTATCAGGCCAGAAAGATAGGGGGGGACAAGATCTGTGGAGGGATTTGAAGGCAAAGCACAGGAGCTTAAATTTTACCAGTTCAAGATCAGACCCCAAAACAGGACTATTGAAACAGAAAGATTAGATTCCAAAATGGAAAGGTCATTTGGAAGTTATGCACTTAGAAATAAAGAGTGAAATGAAAAAAGAAGCCAGGTTTTCCTAAATATGTGAAATCAGGATGTGCTAAAATGACATTAGATTCAGAGGTGATAGACAGAGGAGCTCCACCATGGCAGTTGAAGACATGTTGTCATTATATCAGCTGTCCTCTGTAGTGAAATTCCAATATGCAAAAGCCATCAATTTTAAGCGTAAAGGCCATCATTCCCTAACAACCTGAGAGCAGAAACTGCAAGGAATGCTGGGATATATACTTCCACAACAGCTGCAGAACCACAGGTTGCATGTCTCTGCTGTATGGACTGAAATATAAGTGCTAATTGCCTCTTGCTGTATAATCTTTTCTGTGTAAGGCTGGCACCTCATTTGCATTCATGAAGAACAGGCAGCTGGGCCTCTGAGGGAGAATTCAGTTACTCGTCCATAGCGCTTTAATAAATATGAGAAATATGAGAGTCATTATTTTTTCTTTGTTTATGCAAATCCTAGCTTCAGCCATATTGCGCCATCCAGTCCTCTATTAAAATGCAGAGTAAGTGCAGCACTTTCAGGCCCCGTTTTGAATGCTCAGATATGTTACAAGAAAAAGTAGATTACTCTTTATACTTCCATGTATTAGGCTTACAGAAATATTGGATCTTACGTGTAAAAAGTGAGGGAAAGAAAAGTGGCCTTGTGGCCCGAAGCAACCAGTAGGGTAAGAACCTTCATTCCATAAATGGCAGTAAAAATCTTAGGAATGGTGGATTGGTATCAATATTGTGGTCGTTATTCTTTCTCTGGGTTTATGTCTGACCTGGATGCCATTATTGCTATGGGTTAGTATTATCGCCTTGAATTTGGGGGTCCAAATAAGGACTTTTAGAATGAGACTGGGTTCCAAAATATTGATAGTTATTTTTTATTTTATTTTTAGGTGTACATGAAGAATACCAAACGCAGACATCAATCAGAACAATTCTGATTCTAGTAGGGAGGGATAATGGTTTTTACAGTCTCTTATACACCACCCTAGCTGCAGAGATGTATGTACCTAAAGTGGTATGTGATTTTAGTGGCTGTAAGAGCTGTATTTATAGAAAAACCATCATGGCTGCTAAAAAAAACTCAATTAGAAAAATAAGTGCAAAGAAAAAAAATACCTGGAGTGAGTAGTGGGTCCAGTCTTTGGTAGACTTGGTATATCTGGATTGCTATTTCTTTGTTGTATTATGCTGAAATTGTATAATATTTACAGAATATTTTTATTAATAAGACAAAATAAAAAATAAAAGGCAAAGCAGCGTTTATTAGCAACAGATGAAATATATTGTTTAGTGATTTTACTCAATAAATATCATATGTTATTATATGTTGCATTCATAAGTTGTGCACAATATTTGGACAGTTTTTCTGTCCAAACTTTGATTACTCCAAACTTCGATTACACCATTATGGTAACCCACTCCTGTCTACCCATAGATTGTGCTATAGGACAAGAAGAGACAAGAACCACTTTGTTTAGCTCAGATATTTTCACCCAGACCATTAGTGGATGGATATAATCTACTATGATATGGATACAATAGTATGGCGTTTTGCAGGACTAACGAACACAAGACCCTTATTGTATGATATATATTTATAAAAACTACTCAACAATATATGTCGTCTGTTGCCAAAAAAAACTACTTTGTTCTCTTTTTTCTATTTTCTATTTATAATGTACTAAGGGACTGTCACAAGACGTTTATTTAGTCCTTTAAGGTTTGTTTGATTAGGAAGGGGGAGCTCACTCTGAATACTTACCTGTAATTTATAATGCTATCATTAGGCAGTTTCCACTTTAAAAAATCAACTGGAGATTCACGCACTCTCACCCATAACTAATATTTCATTTTTGAGTAGACTGATCTTTAAACACAGAAGAGTGTTCTCAGATGTGCTATCACTCCTCCATTCTGTGATTATTCTCTCCAAATCCAGATGGTTTTGTTTCTTTTATCATTTATTCATAGGTGGAAGACCAGAAATGTTTATAGACATCTGCATCAAAGTGTTTAGCAGACAGGTATTTATATCTGATGTACGTATGTTATTACAGGTTGGCAATCCTCCAGAGATTCCTAAACAGACATTGTATGTTCCAGTGGCTATTAGGGATTCTCTATGAAGATAAAAAAGCAATAAGCATATAAAATAAATAAAAAAAAAACATTGCAACACTTCAACAGATTGGTAAACCCATTAAACATCTCACTTTCTATCACTTTTTAAAAGTTGCCCTTTGTATTCCCTAACCATAAAACCACACCGTGAATGAACAAGGGAAACCTATTTCTAAACCAACCAGAAAAGAGAAAGAAAACAAAAAGTTACATAGGTTAAAGCTTTGATTTTTTTTTTGTCTCAGTGGCTCTGGCAGCAGGCTGGCACTCATGAGACAAACATGGGGCTAACCCCTCCAGGAGCTTGATGGACAAGAGGTGCTAATCCTATTTTCTGCTCAGCAGACAAGTCTATTGCAGAAATGTCACTGGCTCTTTGTGAACAGCTGGGAAGGAAGCCTGCAATAACTTCAGAACAACTTACAATGCAGATGAAAGACAATTTTATTGCAAAATAGCAAGACAAGTTCAATCATGTAATATTTTACCTGGCTAAACAGGCCCATTTATTGCCTGCAGGTAAGAAAAAATTTAAAGAGGTGCGTTGGATTAGGGGGTAACTTCTTAGTAGATAGATAGATAGATAGATAGATAGATAGATAGATAGATAGATAGATAGATAGCTCGATCAAGGGCAACATGGTGGCTCAGTGGTTAGCATTCCTGCCTTTGCAGCGCTAGGTCCCAGGTTCGGTTCCCAGCCAGGACATTATCTGCATGGAGTTTGCAGATTCTCCCTGTGTCTGCATGGGTTTCCTCCCACATTCCAAAAACATGCAGTGAGGTTAATTGGCTTCTACCTAAAATTGACCCTAGACTACAATAATGACCTATGACTATGGTAGATTGTGAGCTCCTTTGAGGGACAGTTAGTGACACAACTATGGACTTTGTACAGCGCTGTGTAATATGCTGGTGCTATATAAATACTGTGTAATAATAATAATCAATCAGTGTAATGCACAACAATTTTAATCATCCCTCCACCTGGGCTTTATTTTGGAGCTTCTGTCACACCATGTTATTTTGGGTTGAATAAAGCCCACTTCTTCCAGTGAGGCCATGGTATCAATCTATTGTGAACACACAGGACATTGATGCACAGAGAAACACTTACATATTATGTACCCTAGTTCTCTGCATTATTAAGGTCATGCACACTGAAAATATAGTAAGAAGGGAAAGGGGACTTAAGGAGGGCATCGTGGGACTCAACCAAAGACAACTCCAAAAAAATGTAGGCACACTAAATATTTTTTCAAAAAGGTTTACAAACAACTCAAGCACTGCTATTGGTCAGAATAATAGTATACAGTTTTTTATCTATAGTTGTCTTTTTTGATGGTGGTAGTTTTAATAGTATGCCAGTACTATTTCAGTAATCTGCTATAATCCCATATAACAAATTATTGGCTTCAATTGGTCTTTACCTGTGTTTCTCCACTTTTTAACAGGAGGGACCCCTTGAAATAACATTTAGGTCTTCTCTGGTATAAATACTATATCCGCAGGTTAGCCACCGTCTGCACAATCCATATAACGCTAATATATCATGCCCAGCCTCTGGGCTATGGAGATTAGGGTGAGGTGGATACTTAAGTAACATTACAATGAGTTGAGTCTTTAAGGCATCACATAAATATTTTTTAAGCAGTGTATCAATCAACAAACCATACAAATCTTCCAAAGTCTCCACTACCCAACAGCAATCCCATAGAAACATCCACTGTCCGTCTATTATTATTATTATTATTATTATTATTATTATTATTAATAAACAGGATTTATATAGCGCCAACATATTACGTAGCGCTGTACATTAAATAGGGGTTGCAAATGACAGACTAATACAGACAGTGATACAGGAGGAGAGGTCCCTGCCCCGAAGAGTTTACAATCTAGTAGGTGGGGGAATTTCACACACAATAGGAGGGGGATATGTAGTGGTGGGAAGTAGTGACGGTTTCAAAAGACAGAAGAAGATAGGTAGGCAAGTTTGAATAAATGGGTTTTGAGTGCTCTTTTAAATGAGCAGAAAATAGAAGCAAGCCAAATAGGATGAGGAAGACCATTCCAGAGAGTTGGGGCAGCTCTAGAGAAGTCTTGTATCTGTGCGTGTGATGAGGTTATGAGTGAGGAAGTCATTAGTAGGTCATTGGAGGAGTGGAGAGAGCAGCCGGGGAATACTTTTTTACCAGGTCAGAAATGTAAGTGGGACAATAACTGTGTAGGGATTTGAAGGCAAAGCTCAGGAGATGAATTTGATTCTAAGGTGAAATGGAAGCCAGTGTAGAGATCTGCAAAGAGATGCAGCGGGAGAGGAGCGGTGGGAAGGATGGATGAGTCTGGCTGCAGCATTCATAATAGATTGTAGAGGAGAGAGTCGGGTTAGTGGAATACCAGAGAGAAGGATGTTACAGTAGTCCAGATTAGATATGATAAGAGCATGTACAAGGAGTTTGGTGGTCTCAGGGGACAGGTAGGGGCGTATTTTGGAGATGTTGCGTAGCTGAAAGTGACAGGACCTGGAAATGTTCTCAATATGGGGGGTAAATGAGGGGGCAGGTCAAAGGTGACGCCAAGACAACGTGCCTGAGGGGAGGGCTCAATAACAGTGTTATAACAGTTAGATATATGTCAGGGGGGGATTTAGAATTTGAGGGGGGGATGATGATGAGTTCTGTTTTATCCAGGTTGAGTTTCAGGAATCAGTCAGACATCCATGATGAGATGGCTGACAGGCAGCATGAGACCTTATCCAGGACTGAGAGAGACAGGTCAGGGGTGGACAGATAAATTTGAGTGTCATCAGCATACAGATGGTACTGTAAGCCAAAGGAGGATATGAGACTACCGAGAGGAGGAGGTGTACAGAGAAAAGAGAACCGGTCCAAGGACAGACCCTTGGGGAACACCAACAGGGAGGAGAGTGGGTGAGGAGGAGTTACCATTGAAAGAAACTTGAAAGGAATGGTCAGACAGATAGGAAGCAAACCAAGTCTATGACAATAAAATAAACCTTTGTACAAATAATTACATACATAATACCTATGGGGAGAAAGGGAGGGAGTAGTTACTTCAGTTTACCAGATACATTCACTTTTATAATTCTTTGATCAATAAGAAATCGTTGTGTGGCTTTTTAACTCAATATGCCCATTATGTTTACCAAGTGGACATCTTTTGTCCTTTCTTACTGTGAAAAAAAGGACTTGGACAGAAAACATTTCCTTGCTACAAAGCCAACCTTATTTTACTGTGAAATAGACTTTGAGATAAAACATTTGCTACATGGGGTTATTTCCTTGGTACAAAGCCAACCTCACCTTTAAACACTTCTGGTAATATGGATCCTGTTTGGAAGAGGCAAATACCTTAAAACAATTCTCCTTATCTCATCAAACATTTCATACACTTCAACATTTCCCAGTAATTGTTTTGTTATACAGATAACTTGAGCCTGATGATCTGCTAATATACTATTTCTGTGTTTTATCACTGTTTGGATTGTGGTTATTACAGTTTATCATATTTACTTGGTATATAAATTCCTAATGAGGATATTTTTAAATAAAGGAAATGAAAGCAATCTATGGGCTACCTGGGAACATTTTGGCAATTGCCCAAAGATTTAGTCGTGTCAGCTCACCTGGAGGATCCCACAGAGGCTCCCTGTGATCCAGCTGTCTGGGTCCTATGCCAATCTGTGCAGCAATATACTCACTACCTGCTGTGCCCTGACAGACATGGCAGGGGCATGTGCAGCTGCACGCCTCTGCCCAATTTATGACAGCTCCATAGCATTTGGGACTTTCCCTAGTGCTCACCTATCCTGTACCTACTTACAAATTACCTGACCTCCTGCCGGGTTACTGTCACTGCCTTGCATGCCACCTGCCCTGACCTCCTGCCTGATTACCAATGACACCTTGCCTGCTGCCTGCTCTGACCTCCTGCCTGGTTACTAATGATGCCTTGCCTACCCCCTGCCCTGACCTGCCTGGTTACGGGCATTGCCTTGCCTGACCAATGGGACCACGCCCTGAGGAGCACCAAACAGTAAACTCAGGCCTGGAGCGAGCGAGTGAAAGGAGCATACAGGAGGGCCGGCATGACTGGAAAAGCTGCAGAACTAGGAAAGAGTTAATTTAGTCTCGGAAGTTGGGAAGAGGTGACGTAAAGGGGGGCGGAGGTGAAGGAGGGGGCAAGTGGATAAAAGGTCAGGTACAGGAAGTGGGAGGTCAGTAGCTTAGGAAAGGGCGAGCAGAAAAGTTTTTCCCTCCCAACTGCCCTCTTTTCAATTTATGTTTTGGGTGGATTTGAGTTTTGTTTGGGTTGATGGGTTGGGCATTTGAGGTCCTCAATGGTTGCTGGTATTTTGGTTAAATGTGGTGGTGGTTTGGGGACCCATCATTGGTGTGGAGTCCCCATTGTTTTGTGAATTAGTTTAATTGTGGTGGTGGCTGTGGGTTAAGAGGTAGGTTAATGTAGTTCCTGAGCTGGGGAGGTTTTTGCAGCTGGGAGCAATTACATATACCTTTTATTATGGTGAAGCAGACTACCAGAGTAATTGGATGCCTTCGAGGACCAGCAACCTGTAAGACTGAATTGTTGCAGCAAGTTATTTAATGTTTTATAAGGTATAAAGGGTAATTTACTTGTTTGGGTTATATATGTTATTTATTTGTTATTTCCTTAAGTTATGGTTTATATTAAAATGTGTATTTCTTTTTTTTTTTTTATTTGAATTTTTCATTGTTATAATAAAAGGTCTAAGGGCCATTTAACTAAAACATTGTGTCCAAATTTCCATGCAAAAAGCTATACAATTTTTTGCATGCAAATTTATTTTTCATTGTAGGCTGTAATTCTTAGGCATAACTCACCGATATTTAAAAAATGTAGTAATAAACTTTAAATAACGAAAGACAAAAATCTGTTAAAAAAATAAAAAAATATTTAAACATGTAATGTAACTGTACAGTAGCATACATATTATATAGATAATATATTTATATATATATATATATATATATATATAGTATATGAATAAATCTTAATAGTATTTGGACGCAATACAGCTATTTTGTATTGAATCCAATACAATATTATTTGAATTTATTTATTAGTTTCTGTGCTCACCTAACATTTCCACGTCTAACCATTGTATTCTACACATTTTCACTTTTTTCTACATTTGCAGTGTCATATAA
Source organism: Pyxicephalus adspersus (assembly GCF_032062135.1). Classification (NCBI taxonomy): domain Eukaryota; kingdom Metazoa; phylum Chordata; class Amphibia; order Anura; family Pyxicephalidae; genus Pyxicephalus; species Pyxicephalus adspersus. The sequence goes on from NC_092859.1 coordinate 152,287,706, forward strand.
ATCCATGACCTCTGCATTAGTCCTTATTTTCTGTCAAAACCTCTTTTTGTCTAAAAATACCAGGAAAAAATATGATTTCCCAGTCTCTGAATCACCGCCAAATCACTGACTTAGAGATGTGATTGTATTATACAGGGGGAAAGGGATGACTTTTGCCCTTGGTAAACACATATCCTGGAAAGAGATGGAAAATGGGAAAGAGGTAGAGTCCTGTATCTACCCTGATCTGCCATTATATTCTACATTATCACATCCAGGCATATGTCATCAGTGCCTATTTCCGATTGTTCCAATCATTGTACATCCATTTATCATCTGACTCAGACATTTGGACTTTTATATTACATTTGTCCAAGGCCCTTTTGGTACTTTTGTTTATTATTGGCTGTTTGGTGACTTCATATACCTAGTCTTCAATGATCTTCTTTCTCATTCCTGAAGAAGCAGGGTCCTAGACTGCGAATAGATATTGTTCTCTGATGATTTATTAAGGTTCTTTCCTTTTTTCCAAACAATATTGTGGTCCCAATGTGATCTGTTTCGTATGCATGTCTTTTTGTGAGATGTCCCCTATCTAATAAATGTTTTCTTCTTTAAATCAATATGTAATAAAGTCTATTTTGCATTTTAACTTCTTGAAATATTGTTTCTAAAGCTAAATTTAGGTCCAAATTTGGGGGAGGTGTACTTGTGTCCCCTCTACCGTTTCTCAGTTTGCATTAATCCCTATCTATGGCTATACTGGCAATGTATTTTATCTTCTCTGTTACTATTCTTCACGCTGAGTATTTTACAGGATTGTCTCTGATGTACTCGTAGTAGTATTTGACACTGTACTGCATGTACATGCCACTGTGAAGAGTCACGGTCTAGTCAATGAAACTTGGAAAAGGAGTCATGGTCTAGTCTATATAATCCACTACATTCATTCTAATAATCAAGTCAACTCTTGAATCACATCATTTATTGATCATTGGTCATTATAACAATATAATATATAACTGGTATTTTGAGGATTTTTTGATAACATCCAGATTGCAACCATAAAGATTGCATCCATAAAGATCGCAAAAATGTATTTAGACCCCAAATCCGTTAAAGTGGGCTTTACCTTCACTACAAACAAATCAGGTTCCCTGTACATCCCTAATATTTTCACCGTCACTGCAATGCATGAGTACAGCAGACACATGAAGACATACAATAGAAAAAGTAAATGTAATTTGTTCTGTTGAATTAAATGTAATTTAGACATTTCCTAATCTATTTGAATTTCAGGAAGTAATCCAAATCTAATCAAATCTGTTCCTCTAACTTTAATGTGCTGTAACAGGTTGACAGCTTGTAAGTATTGCGTGGCCACTGTGTTCTACAGCCTGGGTGCCAGCAGACTGATACAAGTGATAAAAACTTCCTAGATGCCTAGGAGTTCGTAAGAATATTTCTAGGGAGCATTTTTGGACCACAATACACCTTTAATAATGCCCACCTTTAAAGAATAAATCCAATATCAATTATGGCACCCAGCGTTATTATCCCATGTCATTAATGTCAAGCACTGACCACTGAACCTACGTTTTGACTCCTACCTCTAAAATTACATATTCTGTATTTAAAATTTCAGATTCAAAATACAGCAATATCTTAGTTGTTCACATTTCTGAAATCTTGAACTCAGTTTCAGGTTTCATCAGATTAGAATAATAGATTAATTCCCGCTGCCACGTTCCGGAGGGCTTGGTATGAGCAGCAGAGGGGAACAGCGGTCTGAGAGGGGAACACACAATTGCTAGATAATGGTGGCCATAGTTTTCAAAATTGGCAAGAAAAAATAAAAATGCTTATAATCTCTTTGGTTGTACTTGGAGACATCACGTATAAAATAGGTCATACACACGATCTTCAATATCTGGAACACACCTGTCACTGTAGTTTCTTTACACAACATGCATATCTGTTATATCCAATTTCAGGTGTTAATGATACCTTGTTATCAAGAGCAACATAAAAAAAATGCTTAAGTTGCTGTTATTTTTTCATAGCACCCTGACAAATATGTGAAATTATGTGTATTTTTCCTTCCCAGTTGTTTCTGTTATTTTTTTTTACCAGACTGCAACATTTCGGTGGCCAGCTTTCTGTCCTTTCGTTAGTGCCCTGCAGGTAGCAGCTTACCGCTTTGAAATTACAGGTTGATAATGAAGACTGCCTGGAGATCGCACACATTGTTAAGTGATAATTGTTCTAGCAGAGCACCTCTCTGTCCTATTTTATGAGCAATATAATCCACTTGGCAAGCTGAGCTGATGCATCTTCTGCATTGGGACTCTTCCTGTCATCTATAAAAGTGTAATTATTGTGCCATAAATTGTAATTCTGCATACTTCTATACTTTACATGTACAATTCTCCTCTCAGCAGACTGCAGATTATTACCAGCTGATAAACATACAACTGTGCTGAGTATATACACACGCATGGAGTTAAGTGGGTTTATTAAATGCACCATATCTAGCAAGGTAACACAAGCGGTTTGCTAGATATGATCACTGGATGGATCAAAGGTAAAGGCTTTTTTCTATGTTGATTGATGTTTATTTATGAGATGCATGCAGCAGTTTGTATATGTAATATATGCAGCCAACTGCAACATGGGTAATTGGCTTCAAAGAGAAAGTATAATGCAGTAAGTGACACCACATGGCTAATCCCCTTCCTGTAATATAAGAAATACTGCTAACAAGACTTGAAAATTGGTACAGTGGCACAGACAAGAGCACAAGGGATTACTGGAGTCTGGAATCATAATAGATCTGAGCAGAACACCTGTGAACAGTATTTGATCAAATATTGAATAAAAAGTCAACTGACTTACCGAGACAAAGTTTGGACAGGCCAGTTTTTGCAACTGGAATTACTCCTTTTAATGTTGTGGACCATGCAGGGTGTAAAATTAGTGAGCACACTGGATTTTCCATAGCAATTCAATACAGATCATTGTTGCGTCTAACCATTTTAAAGCTGCAACTTAAAAGTATAAAAATTTGGAAAAGGACCTGTTAGGCCAGTGGTCGCCAACCTTTTGGTTTTCACGGACAACTAATTTCACCCATTTCGGACCACACATTTGCGGTGAGCCATGTGTCACTGAATGGGGACGACAGTTCCCCCAGAGTAACGTCATGTTGCCAGAACCTGCCCACTTTCCCATCTCAGGTCTGAGTCTTTGATGGGACAGTGGGCAGGTTGTGTCTAGAGCCTTTGATTCGCATTGGGGACATGGTTTGTGGCTCTGGCCGGTGCGCCCCCCCCCCTCCCGTGGGATCCTTCTCCTGACCCTGCTTGGGGGCACACTGGCCAGAGCTGTGGACCACCAAAAGTTTCCTGCGGACCACCGGTTGGTGACCTCTGTTTTAGGCAACATTTGTTTGTCCAACCCCCTTTCTGTTTGCCACAGCAGTATATCACTCCCTGTTTGTTCTCTCCGGCACTGTGTTACTCACAGCATCATTTGCCTGTTACTGTTTAGCTTGTTGACCTTCTGTGGGTGTGGTAATTCACCAGATATACAGTTGCTGATTCTGCCAGTTACCTAAACTTGGGATGGTATGCTGCCTGGACTTACCTTGAGCATGTGACCCCAATTTTCCCTTTATCTTAACCCTTGGATACCTTTTAGGTGGAAGGATTATCTATATGATTTTGTGAAGAAGAAGTAAGTTTTAACACCTTATTTTTGGATGAAAAAAACATTTAGTTGTTTTTTTTTTGTCAGGGTCTTTCCCAAATTACCCTAATATAGTTCTTTGGGGGTAATATTCTTTTACCTTGCCCTGCCCTCACATCATGAGTTCAGAGGACCTATGGCAAGTACAAAAGGTAGAAAAGGGCAATCATACTGTATTGATCATGGCGGATCACTAAACAATTGACAAAGGATGACTGCTGTAATTTTCCAGTGGTTAGGATGGACGGGGGTGCCTCTTAATCATAACCCCCCTGCTCTCCCTATAGAACAGAACAGGGCTGAGTGTACAGTGCTCCATCGATAAAAGGAACCATCTGGTGTTTGTTTTGGCCTGATGCCTGTACCTAGCTGTGATTGAGATTGATAGAAATTGATTGTATTGCATATGGAAGTTTAAGGGTAATCTTTTAGTTACTTTTCTTTCACTTTTATTATGCAATTACCTTATAACAGTTTAACATGTTATATCAATGTATTTTCTCAAATCTACAATGACTGATATATCCCCTAAGGAAGCAGGTTCTCCTGTAAAATGCCCATGGGTTTTATTTTGGGTTTTTTTTGGACTGAATTTAACATCTCACTTTGAAATCGAAGAATGTCGATATCTATTTTTGTGCGATTTTTTAATGTCTTTAAATATAATATTGTGAAAAATAAAATTTTATAATTTAGCCGCAAAATTTCCCTTCTTTTTCAGATGCAATTTATTTTTGGTCATTTCTTTCTCTGTATGCTATTAATTATAGGGTTGTGGCACTTAATATTGTAGCGGAAATCTTGACATATTTGTCAACAAAAGTTATATTTTACACCAACAAAGGCCAGTCTTTTATCTGGTGTTTTATTATATAGACAAGTGCCATCCAGCCAGGTTATCCACCATGCAGAGTAGCAGATCCTCATCTTAACATTAATGTGTGTATCCCCATGCTTACCTACTACAAGGATGATTACATTCTGACCACATTGACATCATCAAGATGACCATAAAGCACCACTACTAACACTATCAGGGTAAAAACTACTCCATCACCGCAAGGGATGTATTTTTCCTTACTTTTGTCCCTTTGTATATCTCCTGAAGAAGTTGACAAGTGGCTATGAAGGGCGTTGAGTGGAAATATTGAATTGTCATATCTTACTGTAATTGTTGGTTCCCTTTTAACCTTTGATATACTTGATATTATAATTTAATTTACAATAGTTTACTTTTTTTAATTGTTGTTGAAATTAAGTATGCCGTTTTCTCCTTAACATATAATATTTTGTAGGGATGCCAATAAAAATCCCCTACTGGGTTTGGAGCTAACCAGTATTCTCATTTGTTGTATATAAGGAATATAAGGAAAAATATTATGATGCATTTTGGGATAGGGTGATGGCCCACATGTACAATCTGTGGCAATGAGCAGGTTTGCTATGCTTTATACTTACTCTTCCACTACCTAAATTGTGCTTTCCTGCTTCTTTTGCCAATTTTTCTGATAGCAATATTATTCCTAAAAAATTATACATATATGTGAAATACACGCAATCAGCATCTTTGCCAAACAACTGCTGTGAAAAAAAAATAATTTGCATAGTTCTTATGCAAAGCCACTGACTGTATACTGATAATCACTGGAGGGAGCCCATATACAGTTATATAAGAACTAGTTATGATGCCTGCAGGTGTAAATGTCTAGATGCACTAACATTTATAGCAGCTGAGATGGCATTCTGCACAGTGCAGCCACCATGAGCAACTATTTTGGCATTGATTGCGCTAACAGCATGTGAAAGCATCAGTGTCTGCTAAAAGGCTTGCTTAAAATATATACAATTTTTACTTTCCTTTTCAGTTGGTTAAGTATATGTATTCTTTGCCTTTTTATACTAAAATATTCACAGGAGATGTTGCAGCAAAAATGAAAGTTCCATTTGTAATACTATTTTTCTACCCCAAATTGTTTTATATATTATTTTATTTTTTACCCCAATTATTTAGCCTTCTAGCCCTAAATAACTCCATTATCACCCATCCTCTTTTAGCTACTTTTTTTAGCATCTTTGAAATATTTTAAATTGTTAACACAAAATGATTGGACTGTTTTGGTAGTGTTAGCATAATTGAAGAAAAAAACAATAAAAATAGCTAAATGAAAAAACAAAAGAGAAGCTGCACTTTGTACCAGAAAAACAAGTGTGGTGTCGTAATAAACAGGACAAATCACAGAATAAAAATGTAATTTGTAGCTATAGTTGCTTCAAAATGATTATAGGTCAAACAGAAATGTTTTTCTTTCGGTAACCAATTTTTTCCTTTTAATTTACATTCAAAATTAAATAAATTTCGGTACAAATCCACCTACAGAAAATCTTGTTTGTTTCAAAAAAGTAAAAAAAAGTATTACTTAAGTATCAAGTAATAAAAAAGTTTTTGACGGATTAATAAGCCAGAAGCTGAAATGTGATTGTTATTGGAGAGCTTAAAGTGTATGTAAAGTCAACTTTTTTTTACTATTTTTTTCTTCAATTTTCACTTTTGGATAGTGTAGGGAATCTTTAAGTCTACAATTTTTTTTTCTCCGTCTTCTCTTCAAAGACTTCTTACACAAATGATATTACCAAAACTGGTTTATGCATAAGAATAGGGGCCAGCTCATTCTGTTCCTTTAACAATGACCATCAACATTGGCAAAAGAGAAAGTGTCCCTCTCCAACTGGGGAAAAACACGCCAGAAGTTCCAATCTTTCCACACATAAAGGGTTTGTCTTTACATATATTTTGCAAGCCTATTACCAGCCACAAAGGTTTTTAGTTTAAGATAGACTAGGGAAATTCTTACTTGCTTGTCGATTTTCTTTTTTATGTGCAACTCTATTTTTTACCTTACTTCCTGTCCCTGTGGTACAATAAATAGGGTTTTCTAATGAGGAGGAAATATTTTTTTTAGAAGAAAGAGACAAAAATAGAAAAAAATCCTATGAGAGATTTGTCTGTAATATTTTATGTATAAGTGGGGAGTTGGAGTGATTCAAACATTTTTAGATGTTGATACTCACATAGTGGAGGTTGCTTCAGCCCCTGTGGGGAACCAAGCAACTAAAGAACTTTGGTTCTTGGTCCCGTGGAAAATATTTCTGTCCCCGTGCAGAATCTGGTAGGTGGTCACACTCTATGCTGTAGTCCCGATGATCTTTTCTTCAATGGCTGTGACAATCTTGCTCTTATCTTCAATGGCTGTGACAATTTTGTATCTTATAATACTTAATAAGTTTCCAAAGAAAAGAAGGCTTTGACCGGGTTAGTAGAGGCACCAAAGAAGAGAAGGAGAGGGTCCAGAATTATTTCATGTGACTGTTGTTATTTGTCCAAGATAATTGCTGAGATAGGCAAATTTCTTGGACAAATAAACAAAGTACAGCTTGAGATGGTATAGCAGCAAGTCAGGATGGTAGCGGGCCAGTGGAGTTGAGTATAGAATTTATCCCACAAAGATACCCCAGGGTGGATACTCAAATGTGGCCACTACTTCTAGTATAGCAAGAGATAGAAAAAATGTAACTAATGTTAGGAAAATAGGGTTGCCATATTGCTTTAAGAGTGGCAGTCTCCATGTCTACTTTTGTTCTATTTTTATGTAATGCACCTTAATACCACTGGTTGGTCAAAGGTTAAGCATGTTAGGTGTAAAGTGAGTGGCTAAAAGTGAGGCTTAAACAAATAAATGTTCACTCATAATTTTTTCCCTGCTCTGATACAGAAAATACGTTTTCATCATTCAGAAAAATCCTTGCTTTCGCATAATCCGGTAGCTAGAGTCAGCAGAGCTTCACCGTATTCACTAAGCTACATCAAACGCATTATAAAGCACAACATGTAGGTAAAGAGCATGCTCCACCAAGCACACTTATCCAGACAATGAAGAACTAATATGCAAAGGAATGGCTGAACCCACAAGGACATGACCTTGGGGGTATGATTTCAAGTTGGCCTGGGCCCACAGTATTCCATAACAGTGTGGCACACACATCAGTATATAAGAGAGGTTCTATCCAGAACAAGAGACCATCCATATTCACCTCTAAAGTAGAAGTGGAAATAAATAACTGTAGCATTCCTAAACCAGGCGGACTTGATGGATTTTTTAAACATATAAGCAAAGGGGCATCAAGGATGGAATTAAGAGGACCAAAACTGGTGGAGTTGGGCTATACATATAATAATGATATAATATAATTAATAATAATATAAATGATATACTACAAGCATATAAGTAATTTTTTAGAAGTTCAAACATCAGACCAAACAGGGAGACAATTAGCTAGGAAATGAGACAGTAGAATCTGTTCCTTCCAATTGTGTCACAGTTAGAAGCTCTTTCATTATATTTAATGGGAAACCATTGCACATACAGCACAGAAAGTATATAAAAGGTTATATCCTACTGAACCATACGCAAGTTGTGGTGGACCGTAACCATTGGATGGAGGTAAGCAACATCTATGGTGGGAGGGTCAAACACAAATATTGATTGTTTTCACTTATCCTTTTTTTATTTTATTTAGAAAGGATGATAACCTCACTACATAAAGTAAAAATGTGTTTTTTTTCTTTTCATTACATGCCTTTGAAAAAAAAAAAGCTAAGCCCCTCCCCTTCTGTCTTAATTGCCGCAGTGTTGAAGACTGAATGGGAGCGTAGAGCCCCCTGGGATAGGTGCGTCACAAATCTTTTAGGCTGCTTCTTCTGCGGATGCCCTTAGAGCAGGCATGGACAGAAGGAGCTTTGCAGTCAGTCGATCTCAGGCATGCGCAGTAATACTTGCACTTTTCTTTTTACAAAAACAGTAGTCTACATCACTTCTGACATAGCCAGAAGACACAATAAAAAGGAAAAAAGATGGTGGTGCCTGGTGCCCGGATGCCCTGGGATGAAGCATGAAACCAGGACAATGCAGGAATGTATGGAAGACAGTTCTAGGGGGATCAAGGAATCTGCAGGAGTAAAAGTAAGTTATTTTTTTCTGTTTTTTCTTTAGTTCCACTTTATGGTGATGCTCCGTAAAAGTATGCATGCATATGCAAAGATGCAAAAAGAAAAGCCATATGGGTAATGCCATTTTGTACGTGGCAAACAAATATAGAAAATCTGACAAGTATTAAATATGAAACTAATATAAATGACTTTAAGAAAAACTATATAATTAAAACCTAAACATCTATGCATTGAGAGTACATAAAGATTGCCTATAAAAGCAGCTTGAGTTGTAGAACTACTTAACATATCATCTATACAGCTCATTTTTATTTAGCAAATATACTATAATATTGTCCCACAGGGGCTCACAGTGGATGTCAGGGGAGGACTTTGTAGAAAGGTACAATTATGACTGGCAGACAACTTCCTTGGGGAGATGCCAGCCTCCATTAACTGCACATTCGATTGGCCTTTAAAGTACCCAATGAAATTGAGTAATGGGCTTAGCCTGTGCAGTAATTATGTCAGTGCGTTAAAAAGATGAAGAGCGTTCCCTTAAATCACTTGTGATGGCTGCTTCTCACCCACCGCAGAGCTCTAGTAATTGTATTATTTTCCCTGTCTTTGTTCCTTTCAAACAAGATGAAAGCAAATTTGGACGAGAAATACATGGCAGATGCTAGAATGGTATTTATTCACCAAAACCGCTGAGGTCATTCATTAAATTCTCCATTTTAATTAGCAAACACCTGTTTTCTGTTTGATTGTACACTGATATGTACAATCTGCAATTTGCTTTCTTCAATACGAGCGATTTAACAGCTCCGACAGTAGCAGTTAATCTAATTAGGATGCGGAACTCCCAAGGCATTGCATTGTCTTCAGGAAATGACTCAAGCGTGCTCGGCCTCGCTCAGCAAGGGTGCTTGTCTGCTCCGGGCCCAATATTGGCAGAGTCATGTTCTTATTCTGTCCTGGTTATGACCTCAGCCTGAACCGCAAATAGTGATGGTGGGTTCACCGTGCTCTTGTGTCTTCTTATCACATTTTAAGACTTTGATTTTGTTCCAAAAAAATTCTCACAATAATTCTAATGGGCAGAAAACCTCAAAGACGAGCTGCTTCACCTATTAAAGGGCAACTCTAGTCAAACAGATAATATACACTGGACACTTCAACATAAGACAACCAATTCACTCCTCTGAGAATTGGTAGGATGAGTGTGCTCAACATGAAATATATTTAATGTTCGGTTTACTTTTACATACAGTTAAATAGTTAGGTTGAAAAAAAGACAAAACTCCATCAAGTTCAACCACTAGGGAAATAAACAAAGCAGCGTATCCCAGATAAAACCATATATGTATAGTTGATCCAGAGGAAGGCGACAAAAATATAAAACCTGTCTCAATTTGCTTCAACAGGGGAAAAAAATCCTTCCTGATCCCATAAGGCAATCGGCCAAACATTCTCTGTTGTCTTTACTTTAAAAACTATAATACCCAGTCATATTTTGTGCTTCTGGAACAGCCACAATGTCACAGAAGTTGTAAAGCTGGATGCTTAATGGCTTAAGGGGGTTATCAAGACCTTAAAACAGATATATTTTTCCATGTTACCTGCATGCATGCTAAGTAATGTGGAATGCTTTTCGGTATTTTAGCAATATTACCTCCATTGATGGCTTCTCCATGCTCTTCAGAAGGACATCACTATCTGCTCAGGATCATCCTCTAGCTATATCTACTTCCAGGGCCAAAATGCTGGCCCAGAGGTAGAACAGTCTTAAATGCTACGAATATACTTCTAGAACTGGCCTCAGTTTGGTCTCTATGGCCTTAGTAAGGAAAACTTTTGAATTTTGAGTAACTGAATCTCAAATCAATCTGAGCATCTGTGAGCCCATTAATCGTACACAGCAGAAGGTAATTGTAATGCACCTGGGCACACAAAGCACAACCAACTCCAGATATCCTTCAATCACGCTTTATTTAATGTCATAAAGCACGACAAGGGTTAAGTCCAAACAAGCGAAGTACAAGAGGGTAAGGCAAAGACAGGTCAAGAACAATCCGAGGTCAGGGCAGGCAGCAGGCAGAATGGTCATTAACAATCCGAGGTCAGGGCAGGCAGCAGGCAGAATGGTCATTAACAATCTGAGGTCAGGGCAGGCAGAGTTTAGGCAGAGTCAGGTTCAGATCAGGTAGCTATGGAGATGACAAAAGGAGATAAGCATAAACCAACACAAGGACGCACCCAAGCACACTGTGTTCACAGAGGCTTATAGCGGGCAACGGTGTACAGGACAGGCTCTCCTTAAATGGCCAGAGTGACCAATGACCTTGCGCCACACCAGGCGCCGTCTGATAGAAGAGTAACTGAATCCTCTGCGGCCGATTGGCCGCAGGGAATTCAAACTAACTATGTCCCGCCCTGCGGCAAGGCAGCCGAGTGCCACGCCCACGGGGGGTACAAGAGGCACGCATGGTAGCACGCACACCTCTTCCCACAGCACCCCTAGGACGTGCACTACTTTGCACATGCAAAGGAGTGCTGAGAGCAGGAGTTTCAGTAACCACGTCCAAAGAGATGCAAGGGATGCTCCTGGCTGAACAGTAGTTTGGCCAGGACTGATCCCTCCGCCTGCAGAGAGAGACACACTGCGAGCAGAGCAGCAGCCTCGGCCATGCTCCCTGGTACAGCGGCGTCTCCCTCTGTGGCTGGGATCCCCAGGGACGCCGCGGGCTCGCAGGACGGGTAAGTTCCTTACAGTAATCCCTGCAAGCTTGTTTGAATGTTCACAGCAGGCAGCAGCTACCCGATGTGCACATTGAAGGACAGAACCAAAGTTGGCTTAAACAACAAGTTTGTTCAATTCTATTATCAAACCTGAATATCAATAATAGCTAATAAATTAAAGCAGAACATTCAAAAAAAATATTATTAACACTTATCTTTTTTTTTTAAAAGCCTCTGATCCCTCCACAAGTCCAGCAGGTTCCCCGCCATCCCGGATTCTTTCTTCTTTCTGGCACGGATTGGACAGCGAGCCCGGCCACCTCTTCTTTCTGATTCATGTCACTCTATTTCGTAGGGATGAGATCAGGTGACATGTCTTCCTGAAAATGGTCACTGCCACGGAGGTAAACACTGAAGGGAAAGAAGGGGTCCTCCCCCAAAAATTGAATTAAAAAACACCAAAATATTTTAATAATTAAAAGGATTAGTCTCTCTTTTAATAATGTTAAAATATGGTGATAGGTCCGCTTTAAAAATTGAGGTCTGATCACATAGGAAGAAAAGACTAAGCGTCCATGGATTGATTGATTGTCTCAGGCAAAAAGGGTTTAGAGGTGTCTGCTAATGTTATTGAGGAGGTCATTAGTGATTTTTTCTGTTGGGTAACTAATGTCTATTTACTAACAACCACCAATATTTTACTGTTGATTGCTTTATGCTCATCCTTAGTCCTCCCCTCTCTATAGAACAGAACAGAATATTTGGCGTAGCAGTAATTGGAAATGTATACTAAGTAGTGCTGCTCTTTGAATTCAGGTAGATTGAAAAAAGGTATTCCCATCCTAACCAGTTGCTTGAGCTATCTAAAGTTAACTATTTCTAGATAAACAGCAGGCAACTGCTCTCTGTTGTGTAGTATTACAGGCTCAAAGGAATTCTAGACTTACATCTTATTACCCCAATATTTGCATTAGTTACAAGTTTGTACCTAAAGTAAATGTTGGACTTTAAGAAGGTAAGTGCTCCCATTGGCTGGTATTGATGACAGTTCTGGATTTTGGAGCACAGCAAAGGTACTTTGGTTTACCTATCCATTGGCTCAGTCTTTTTATTTTATTGGGCACAATGTGAAAAACTCTGTAACAATTACATACAAATTTCATACAAAGGTCCATAAACAACAACTTATTCAGAGTGTACAGTGACACATGGATTCAGGTAGAGTCCCAGAGATCCCAACTTATTTACCAATATTTGCTTCTTCAGGGGATATAGGTATTTAGTGTAGCCATATAGACTATAGGAGGATACAATATATAAATTGTAACAATAGAATACTATGCATGAATTTAAGGAGTAGAAGTGGTAATCATAAAATGTCAAGCTGTTACCTCTTAGGTTGGACATAGACAAAATCTGTGTCAGTGCTATCTGGAACTATAGTTTATGGTTGAGTTTCATGCTATCTCCGGAAGTTTTTTTCACATTGAAACACATTGAGAAATTGAAAAAAAACATGCGTTGAAAAATCAAGAACATCATTTTCATTTAACAACTGTTGACTCATTTTCAGTGGACGGCCTTTTGTTACTTTAGATAACTATGCTTACGCTCATTACCCAACCAGAGCAAAAATTATTAGACTAGTAAGAGGTCTATTAAAAGGAAGAGGGGTCTTTTGGTTCATTGTTCAAAAACAACAAAATAACACATTTACTTCTGCTATATACACTGAGGTACTGTTGTCACCAACTGTAACAATTACATACAAATTTCATACAAAGCTCCATAAACAACAACCTATTCAGAGTGTACAGTGACACATGGATTCAGAGTCCCAGAGATCCCAACTTATTTACCAATATTTGCTTCTTCAGGGGATATAGGTATGTAATGTAGCCATATAGACTATAGGAGGATAAATTATATATCTATGATTGGAATATATATATAGGATTGGACTCTAGAACCTCCAAAGGGCTGTTGCACGGGTCTCCCTCCCCAAAGAGGCTTCAATCCAGTTGATCCAGAGCACATAATTCAACCTTCCTAAAAAGAGGTCAAGGGTATGAATATGTGGGACAATCCATTTATGCAGGATGGCTTCCCTACCCACCAATAAAATGATGGATCCAAGTTTTCTAGAGCCCCTTGTGATTCTCAGCCCTAGTTGTCTAGTTTCTCCAGAATTCATGGGAAAAAAAGTGGATGGTTCATCAAATGTTGTAGGCAGGGGTGTCAAACTCAAATACACAGAGGGCCGAAATTAAAAATTAGGGATGAGCGTGCGATATTTTTAAACTCGATCTCACGGCAAATTGTGTCGTTCTCGCTTACCGAAACTGTGTAAATTCGCTGATCGAGATCGAATTTTCCCTAATAAATTTTTTTTTTCAAGAATGCCAGAGGCATTCTCGCTCATCCCTACTAAAAACTTAGACCAAGTTGGGGGCCAAACTTGAAATGTATTGAAAAAATTGAGGAAGTTTACGACTTCATCCATAACTATCAAAAACAAACCCCTCTACACACACTTTAGGGTTGAAAAGACTAATTTCTATCTAACTATGCAGGCTGTGTGTTGTTCATCCTCTCACATCACAAGTTGCTCTGACACTAAATATTATACTATGCAGTCTCTAATAGATTGAAACAAACACAATGCCCCTGGTAGTCAGGCACTATGAGATCATTGCCTAGGCTTTGTGCCACATGGTGGGTGTGCAGGAATAATGGCTATGTATTGCATGTACAGAAAATGAGGATGTAAGGTAATAACATAAAGATTCATGTGGATCCTGCCATGTGTAAGGAAACGAATGGAGATTCTCTGCATGTTCCAGCACACTATAATAGATCCTCAGCCTAATACTGACTGTAAGCCCTCCCAGCTGCTGCTGCTGGTACTGCCTGATATAGAAGATTCAAATTAACCACTTTGCCGCTTCTATCATTTACCTGCAGAGCTACAGTTACAATGTGTTACTGTAGGCGCCTGTGATGTCTGAGAGGGGGTAGGGCGGGTCAGAGATATCTTACCTCCTGTTCCATAGACACGAGTGATGCCGAGAGTACAATTCCTGGTATTACTTGGGTCTATAGAACAGTCATAAGAATAGAACAACAATGTGGGGCAACACATAGGGCGCTGGTCTATAGATGTGAGTAGTGCCGAAAATTGTAGTAGCGGCATCAATCGCTGCAAAACGTAGTAGCGGGCCGGCCAGATGTAATTCATTTTCAGAATTCTCTGGGGGGCCAAAAATAAAGGACCTTGAGGGCCTGACACCCCTGTTCTCAGGGCATATTACACCACCGCTTTCGAAAAATTCTTGATCTTGGAGCAGTCCCAAAAACTATGATATAGGTGTGCCATGACCATGGTACATTTTGAACAATTGAAGAATGGGGTGGTCCCCTTTGGGAAAAATGGAAATATAGGCACCATGGAAGAGTTTTAAAGTGATTTGTCTACACCTTGAGGAGGAGATTGCCTGCCATACCATGTTAAAGTCTTCCAAAGTATCTGAGGAGGTTCTGAAAGGAAAGTGCCTCTGCAATTTATTAATATCCATCTGCCAGTTCACATATTCCAGAGTGGCTCCGTTGTGGAGATAGATCTCTACCATAGCTAGTCTAGGTGAATTCAATTTTATTATTTTTGTATTAATAAAAATGTATGTTTTTATAATCATTGAGTTGTTTGCCAAATTCAACCATCCCACATCTGATTGATGATTCTTTAGACTTCTTTTCCATAGCATTCATTTGGAAAGTGGCATCTTGATTCAATATGCTCACCATATTGTCTCATCACTCTACTACTTTAAATTTAGCGGTTAAAGTCATGTTGAGGTTCAGTTCAATTGTGTAAAATGTTTACTCCTTTGAGCTCTACCCATATTTTTGTTCCAGCTGTGGGTGAACAATGGTTCAGTCTGTTTACTACCAGAAGAACATAATAAACTCTCACATAAATTGTAACCTATATTACATAGGGCAGCACAGTGGCTCAGGTGTTAGCACTCTAGCCTTTGCAACGCTAGGCCCCAGGTTCGATTCCCAGCCAGGACTTTATCTGCATGGAGTTTGCGGGTTCTCCCCATGTCTGTGTGGGTTTCCTCCCAAAAACATGCAGTGCCATTGATTGGCTTCCCCCTAAAAATTGACATTCGGCTACCTTAATGACATATGACTATGGTAGGGACATTAGATTGTGAGCTCCTTCAAGGGACAGTTAGTGAGACAACTATGGATTTTGTACAGTGCTGTGTAATATGATGGTGCTATATAAATACTGTGTAATAATTATTTATTTCACACTGACATATTAACATTTTGCATGTGAGAAATGGCTGAGGAATGTTTGCCCTGTATGAAAGGGGTTTCATACGACCAGGTTATCAAGAAAAGGTATCAGGTTGACTGGTGAACTACAGCAATGCCTGCAGAATAAACTAAATTATGATTTCAGTAGACTGTCTTCCCTTTATACATCTTAAGTCCTAATTTTCAATTGTGACTGGAATATACCTTCGAGGATCATACCTAACGAGTTTGATGAAAGGTTTGCTATCTCTGTGCTGATAGACTGAGCCAGTGCACAGCTAAGCCAATGTTACTTCCTACCTAGTTTTTACATATGCAAAAGATCACCACAGGTTCCCGCACTGACTGCCAGAGTCCCAGAGATTATTTTTTACTACATAAATCTATAGGTTACGATATGTCTCTATGGCTGCTCTGATGTGTGTGTGTGTGTGTATGCGTGTGTCTCGAATTGTCCAAACGCTCTTCCATGTATTGTAAATTGCTTTAGGAGGATGCATTAGCAGTCTACTATGAGCCATATTAAAGCAATTTGGAGAAATCTGAAGCAGGTCAAAGTGATCGTAGATAGTGGATGGAGCGATGAGATGATGGGGGAGTGGAGGGAGGGAGAGCGCAGTTGGAGATCATGCACACTGTTATGGACTCATGCAGCTTCCACGGTAATAAACTTCAGAGTATATTCAGAAGCAGCTTAGACAAAGTGTTCCTCTGAGGACAGAAAGGCCGTTCTTTTTTACCAATGTGGATAAGCGGGGCTGTTGCTGCATGGCGGGCACATATACACATTACACGAGGGGCTTGCCAATGATCACTTTACAGTAAAGCTCTTTATATGGTCAGTTAGCAATGAAGGTGATAGGTGATCAGAATCTGTGTGATTAAATAGCATATCATATGTTCTACATTCCTATAAGTCATCTTCACTGCATTAAAGCATACCTAAACTCAGAATTTTCATTTTACATAAAAGGGTATACAACCCCTCTAATGTAAAGTAAAAACTCTGTTGTTTGTTTTGTTTTTTTAAGTGCAACACAGCCCCCAATTCTTAATCGCCTACCGCAAAGCCTCCTGGGGTACCTACGACATGCATCCCGGGAGGCTCTTGCGTGCTCCCTCTGTGCCTGTCCAAGCTTTTTTTTCCAACCCACGTCACCAGATCCCGCGCCTGAGTCTGGTGACGTAGGAAAAAGAACCAGAAAGAAGAGACGAAAATGGAGGCGCCCAAAGCGCCGGCCCTAAGACGGATGCCAGGACGATGCGGCACCCAATGGAAGAGACCTCCGGATTAATTGGACTGCACTGCAGGATTGAAGTTAAGTGTATTCTTTGTGTTTTGGGGGATTTTAAATTTAATTCCTCTTTATATATCAAGGTGCCTAAGGAAAGAACCATCTGTGACGATTGGCATTGACCCATAGCAAACAATCCACAGGCATTGGAAGATATCGGGCAATGCAGATTAGAATATAGATGGGGATTACGGGGATGCACCTTTAGCTCTCAGGGATAGGTGTGTGTTGTTATTTTCTTGCATTCGCTCTCTGTCATAGCAGAAATGTTATCTCACCAAGCTTATATGGTGACATAAAAGATCTTAACCCATCCAATTATTTGCTTTTTTTCTTGCACAGGGTTGAGTATTCTTGGCAAAGTGGATCCTCACCTAATTCACCAAACTGAGTTGTCATTCACTAAATGAATGATAATAATATATCAGATTAATATTTTACTTTGCTGAGGGAACAGCCCATATCACTTTAATAGATCACGCCAATAAGGACAGAGATTCTGGGACTTGGAGATAAGGGAAAAACAAAAAACCTAGCAGATGATTAACTTCTGATAACTGTAAAAAATTTGCATGTACATTCTTAGAGGTATGCCATGATAATTTAATTTTCTATCCACTTTTTAAGATTTTTTAAATTGGAAATAAAGTTCCACTTTCCATGACAAGGTCTTTTGATGACAAGGCCTCTGGTTCCGATCTCCTCTCTGCAATAACGCTTCTTACCTGTCTGATTGCTCTGGGTTTCTAGCATGAAAGCTCAAGCTCTGCATGTGCAAAATTGCCAGGCAAACCCACCAGCATGACCAATCAAGGTGGCCGAAGATTCTTTGCAGCAAGAATGGAAGAAAGATGGTAGCGCCAAGCACTGAAACACATAGGTTAATCATGTGGATTTAGTTCCACTTTATAGCTTGCCATTTCTACTTCAACAGAGAGATAATAGGGCCTGATTTATGAAAATAAACTATTACTGAGGAACCTGGGTGATCTAGGAAACCTGGATAGTCTTCTTTAAAAAAACATTTGCTCTTAGTTAAAAAATGTTTTCAGTCCTAGACCAGATCTATTCCAGATTTGCTGTATCACCCAGTTTCTTCCATGACAGTCTATAATCTCTAGTCTTAGGGAACTTTTTTAAATCAAACTCAATACAAAAACATAAAAAAAAATCAATTTATAAGGCTAAAGGTATATGTTAGTTTTTGGAGTTTCAATTTCAACTTTAACATAAAATGCATACATCCAGGGTCCAATGTTTGTGCAACTCAGAATACAATCATGGCCGCCCTTGGTGAAAAATAAATCTTCATATGCATGTGTAAGAGTTACGGTCACAGCGATGACTAACACTGCCATTGCTGGACTCACTATAAAGAAAGACATTTGCTAGGGTTTACGGTTGATACGTTGTTGTCAGTATTGTCAGTTGCATGTAGAATACAAGCATGCAGGTAATTCTGGTACAAGTTGGGTTGCAATTAGCTGAACACCTGAGCTGCATCCTCATTCTCCGTCAGTGATCAAGAAGGTACATTGTAGGCAATATTATGAATGTTCTGCCAATCACTACTATTTAGGTTTATTACAACCATTGCATCAGCATGATCGCCACATTACAGATCTCCAGACACTGATCACCTTTTGATGGTGGCAAAGTCTTTAGGCCATGATGGAGATAAGGGATGTTTGTTTCAATATGTTTCAAATTCATTTTTGTTTTCAAATTGTTTTTTTTTTTAAACTAGAAAACAAAGAATTTGTAATCACTTATCAGATTGACCTTTTTATATGTTTTATGCCACAGCAGGATATTTTATTGTTTTTACCTCTTATAAAGCTAAAGTCTAAGAAGGCAAAATTTGTGAAAATGCTGAAAAAAAACAAACAAAAGTATTCGCTAATTTGGGGAATTTTGGGCAAACTGTGACCAACAGCATTTTTTTGGCAAAATATTTTGCATTGCTGTCATTAGTTTTGTCTGCTGCAAGAATTTTGAATTGCAGCCCCATGTTTTTAGAAATGTTGGAGGAAAACGAGGTAACCCACAAAAACACAGGCAGAACCTGCAAACTCCATGCAGATAGTGTCCTGGCCTAGATTCTAATTTGGGACCCAACGCTGCAAAAGCCAAAGTGCTAACCTCTAAACCACTGTGACACCAGTTTTTAAGGAAAACTACATTCTAATACGTAAAGTCATCAAGGTAAATGTGTGAAAATTAACTGGAAATTGACAACCACCTTCAGAGTTGCCACATCAGAAAATCATCTGTAGGATTGCATTGGATCTACATTTTAATGTACAGCGCTGTGTAAAATGTTGGCGCTATATAAATAAATCCTGTTTAATAATAATAAATAATAATAATTTTTCTGTTGTTAAAATACCAATGTGCAGTTTCCTTGTTTGCACGCCTTTACTAATTGTCTTTACCATTCTATTGTTTTAATATTCCTGCAGTTTATTTCTTAGGTAATTCTGAAGCTTATTATTTTACTGTGCAGTGATTTAATTCTTAACCTTCTGTCCTATTTTACTTTTTTCTCTTTATTACTGAACCGCTGTGAATTATAACAGACTCCATTTTTCATCAATGCTACCTAAAATATTACTAGCCACCGTGGAATTATGAAAATGTAGTCAAGATTTATTTTATGACAGTGCTGCAATTGTAGCCTCTCTTCATATGTGCCTTTTACGCTTCCTCTGTTTCAACATGTCTATAATTAGAAAAGGTTAGGCTCTGCAAATTTATATCTGCATTTCTTTTTTTTTTCAAATTTTATTTAGCACATTATTGTTTAAAGGGAAATGTAACACTCAGTTTAGTTTAATGTACAGAGATCCAATGAAATCATCCTGATAGCTGAAGAAGATGGGACAAGGTGGACTGTACGTAAAGCTGAACTCTAACAGATATAAATGACATTAATGATATAGCTCTGTAATTATTTAGACATTATTAACAACAAGCAAAACTTTCATTAAAAAAAAATTACACGTACCTTTACTTCTGTAGAAGCCTTCGATCCCTGTACAGCTGTCTTCCATTCAGTCCTGCGCCATCTTGCATTCTTTCTTTGTTCCGGAACCACCAGGTGCCAGTATCTTCTTTCGGCGTCTGCGTACATCACCTGATCTGGCACTGCCCAAGTGTGAAATCGGGTGACATATCCTCCTGTGTATATAAAAATAAAGTGCCGTGAAAAGTGCAGGAAAAGCCCCTTCTGTGCATGTCCGATCTCAGGAAGTCTTAAGCCTCTGGCGATATATGACATCTATGACAGAGGGCTCTGGGATACCCATCTAGTCTTTACTGCTGAAACAGCTGAGGAATCCCCCCTTTTTTAAAAAGAAAAATCTACTCTTTTATATAAAGCAAAAACTGTGGATATAGGTCCACTTCCAGTCCAAGTACATCAGTACTGGAGGAAGAAGAGACAGAACCGGTGCAAAGAGCCAAGAGATGCTTTTCTTGCATTGCTTTACTGCTTTTCTGCTTGTTTTCCACATGCTGGGGGTAGCAATCTAGACTCAGAGCTAGTGAGCTGAATGATGGTGGGCATCAGACTCAGGACACTCAGCAAAAAAAAAAAAAAATAGATCTAGGTGATCCAGCAAACCTAGCTTTGGTCCGGTATTCAATTTACATTTGCTAGCAAATCGAAAATAACATTGAAGCAATTTATTCCAGGTTTTCTGGTTTAGCCAGCTTTACTGATGAAAGTGTATTCTTTCCAGCCTTGGGGAGTTTTAAAAAATTAGGCCCATTGAAAGAGCCTTCATTTGGGTATCAATAATTTTACAATGACGAAACGTATACGTAAGTATACTCTAGGATGAAAAGTGATGGTCTTCATGCTTGTAGAATAAGGTCTATCAATGAAAAGGACTCACTATTGTGAATAAACCAACCTTGCTTTGCTCTCAGGTATGGTCACAAGGATCTGCTCATATCCAGACCAATACTGAATCACTATGTTACAAATGGAACCAACATGGGACTAACTGTACAGTTATTCTGTTGAAGTGAATGGAGCTGCTGATCACCATCATGTACTACAGTACCTTCTTTTCCCCTAATCACAAGGGGGCAAAATATAAATATGGCATTCTAAAAAATGGTAATCAAATGATTACAAGAAACAAGAAAGAAAAAACATTTGTTATCCTCTTTTTCAAAAAAAAGAATGCTAAAAAAGAAGTGCATGGGGGTTTGTTAAATACTAGCTGATACCATTAACAAAATCTTGTGCAAAGTTAGGTAATGAAATCAGTAAATGAAGGTTAAGGCAAGTTGCCACAGAATATAAAGCTATGGAATGCATAGAAAGAACCCAGCTTAGCTGATCATTAAATCATTTTTTTATTCTGATTGCTGAAATGCTTCAGGTCTACCTGCTGCCAAAAAAGCCTCTTTAGACATAATATACCAACTATATTAAATTTGCAGCCTATATTTCCAGTTCTGTCCAATGTACTGTTCAGGGTACCTGAAGGGTCAGGGAAAAAATCATCACTCAATTATATCATCTGGTTTATTTATAGGGAGCTCAGTGCTGAGTTGAGTGGAAGTCAAGGCCTTCAGGATGTCCTTAGAAAGAAATAGAGAAATGTTTTGGATAAAATTACAGGTCTACACATTACACATACACATTTGTATCAATTGCAAATATTAATCAGAGGTAATATGAGACAGATAAAATAAAGCTCAATGATTTTATGTATATTTATTTATATGAAACCTCTCCAACTACAATTCCCATTAAATGATGTATAATCTTGGAAATCACCATGGAGTGCATTTTCACACATAAGCGGTTGATATCCAGTGTCCATTTAGGTTGGGTACCAATTTTTGGGTTGCCATTTTGAACTAATTCTCCATCCGTAAATTTTACATTTGCTTGCTGTTCTATGTTTCTATTGTTACATTTTTCACTCCAGTAATATACAACCCACACATATTAAAGCAGAACCTAAAGCCGACTAAAATGTTTACCCTACATAAAAAGGTAGACAAGGATGAAAATGAACTTTTTTTTGGCAGGGGAGGTTAAATAAAGGAGGTAAAAAAAAAATGGGTAAAGCCCCTCACCTTCTGTCTTCTTTGCCAAGGCTTTAAAGACAGAATGGGAGTGCAGAGCCTGCTGGGATACTCACATCATGTATCCCAGATGACTTCTGTGTATGCCCGGGAGCATGGAGCTTTTTCTTCAAAAGAGAAAAAAAAATGTTGATCTCATGCATGTGTAATGAGATCATACGCTTTTTTTCCCCACCTTCTGCAGGCTATATCACCTGATCTCTCGCCTGCGCAGTGTGAGGTCAGGTGACCTAAGCAGAAGGCGGAAGAAGGGGAAAGAAGATGGCAGGGCGCAGAGCTTCCTCTGCGCAGGGACGAAAGAGGAAAGTAAAGGTGAGTTTTTTTTTTTAGTTTAGTTTACTTCCGCTTTATTGTCCAATGGGTGGCAGCGCTAGGTCCCAGGTTTGAACTCGCCCAGGGCACTATCTGCATGGAGTTTGCAAGTTCTCCCTGTGTCTTTGGTGTTTTCCCACTGGTTGACCTTTGACAATGGTAAAAACACATGACTATGGAGGGACATTACATTGTGAGCCCCTTTGAGGGACAGCTAGCAACATGACTACGGACTATGTAAAGCACTGCATAATATGTCAGTGCTATATAAATTCTAGTTAATAATATAGGATATGAAAGTACAGCAGCCAGGTTTAGTATTGTAATTTCTGTGTTTTTTTTTTTTTTGCATGCATTTTATTAAGCATTTTGCACTTTTCAAATAAGTTTTCATAGGTGCATTTGAAAGTTGTGTAGCTACAGACCTTAAGACAGGCAATGTCCATTCTGCAATAAATAAAACTTACCTGACTTTTTTCTGGCTTTTTCTCAATGTACTCATGCGCAGATCATCATATGATGCTGGGTATCCCCTTGGTTGCTGGTAATCAATAAACTCCAGTACAACTTCATAGGAGTTGGATCACTCTAGCCTGGCCAATCAAAATTCAATACCAGAAAAAAACTGGGTTAAGATAGAGGCACCCATGATATAGCAAAGACAGGTCGGTGTAATTAAAAACATTTGGTTTAGGCAGGTAAATTTATTTTATTTCAGAATAGAGATACCTTGGCTTATAGGTCTTTAACTACACCACTTACAAATACACCTTTGAAAACTTATTTGGAATAGTGCATAGGAATGCATGCACAAAAAATATACCCAGAAATTAAAATATACAACAGAAGAAAGGTTCCTGACCCTTCATGTAGAGGAGGAAGGGGTAGACACAAAGGTCAAGGAATTAGTTGGAAATGTTCACAAAGCAGAACTGTGCTCCATCCCTGCCCGATCCTATTCATGGTGAAATACTGATGAGAGATGGGAGAAGACGAGAAGCAGAGTAAGACAGTATTGTTCTCTTCTATTGTTCTCTATGCAAAAACATATTTGTGCATGCTGAGCTTGAGTACAATAAATGTCTGAATACAAAATGTTGCACTTTTTTTCTCATATTTTTGCATAAAATACAATGGTTACAGTTTCTTTGATTCTATGCTTGTCTGAAGACAAGAGCTTTACAACAAAGCAAAATACCTATGTGGGAAGACACCGATAGATGCTTTAACTCTTTGACTTTTGGGTTGCTTGCTAGTTAAAACTTGAAGTGGTATTGGAGCTTCTGCTTTTATTTTTCTTTAATAAAGACACCTAAGTCCAAATCCTACATAACCCATGTCACATTTTTATAGTTGTCCCCAAATTCATTGGTATACATGAGACCAAAAGAGCCATTTAAAGTATATATTATATAAAACCCCTATGTAAGGGATTGTCCTATTAGAAAAAATGCCCAGTTTGCCACTAAAAAGAATGCCCAACATTAGAAACAGAATGCCATGCAAGATAGTGCTGCATGAAAGACTGCTTCAAAGGGGATTTTAATACTATGTGCATGCATGTAAAAGAGCTGATGGAATGGGGGATTCCATGTGAATAGTTTCCTTGCAAGAATTACAAACCTTTGAGGGGGAGAGTACCATATTGTCCTTTGACATAGAGAATTCCCCAATGGGAAAAACTGCCTTGGGAGAAAGAACACCATGTAAGATCATACCTAGTGAAAATGTTACATGTGATTTACAAAGCACCAAGACTTTTCAATAACAAAGAATGTGCAAGGTGAAATAGACTGCTGTATAAAATATTATATTACCATGGCACACGTGGATGATGCTCTCCTATTCCATCAGTTCTTGCCAGTTCAACTTGAAAGTGACATCTTAAATTGTCAAATGAAAAAATTGGAAGTCTCCCAGGTTGGCTAGCAAAGAAGAAGAGAAATATCCATTTTTAGTTTGGCATATAAATGAGATGACCAAAGAGAAGATGAGTTACCATTTACATTACTGTATGTAATATAAAACATGACAGACATGATATATCACATTAAAGGAGGTCATGACTGTGGCAAAACATTTTTGCACACCTCTAACCACCTTTCCAAATTCAACCACCTCCCATCCAATAAACACACCAAAATTTTAGTTAAATAGCCCGAAAGCCTTTTATTATAACAATACTTTTTATAAAATACTATTTTTCATATATATAAATACCATAACAAATTGGTAACAAACTCACCAATATAAACATAACAACAGTAAATACCAGTAATTACCAATAATTTAACATTAACCTCGCAGTCTGCAACTCAAAGTCCCAACTTAACCATACTGGTTACTGGTCCTCAAAGCACCCCAATTACACATGTAGTCTGCTTCCAACACATATGTATTGCTCCCAGCTGCCAGTTCTACCAGCCCGGTAATGATGTAACCCTTCTTTATCGAAGAGATCACCACCATATGTTATACAACTGAAACTTTTCGAAAAACCATGGACTGCACACCAAAGATGGGTCCCCAACTCCACTGTCATTATGTACCAATGAACACTAACCACCGAGGACCTCAACTGTTCAACCCTATTTCATTATTCCATCAGACCATATATCAAAATACTACTCCAAAAAGTGGTCGGGCGGGTGGGATGGAAACTTTTTCCTGTACCCTTTCTAATCTAATGGCCATGCCACTTCCTCTTACTGACCTTTTAACACCTTAACCCCTCCTCCACCTTCGTCCCCTAAACCTAATCCCTTCTAGTATCTGAAACTAACTTATTACCTTTATCCTGTCTGCTCCCTGTCTTGTGCCCAGACATGCCTTCTTTGCTCACTCCAGGCCCTGATGTATCTATACGAAAAAGTATATGGTTTAGGTCAGTCCTAAAATTTCCAGGAAACTTGACATCTGCATCTACATCTGCTACCATGATATGTTCACCTTGAACCTAAGACTGTTGGACCATCTGAACTCATGCAAGGTCTATATAATATTCCATAGTATTCTGTAGTATATTCTGACTTAAAGAGCATATGTTCAAACTTATTTTTTTTACTAATAAATGATAAAATGAAACTAAAATATGATGCATTTTCATACTTTTATCTATAAACCACATTGAAATATATTTGAAGATACAGGGTCAGTTACTATACTTTTTCAATTACAGATTTAAGTTTGAATGGGCTGGTTTTTTCTACTTGAAATTTTCATCTACATCTTGTCAAGCTACAGCAAGCATTCATTTACTGTTTCCAATTTAGCTATAAAACTAATGAAAGACATTTCATTAGACCATTATCCATTTCACCACAACAGAAAATATTCTTTCTTTTTAACGCCCGATCTCTTTGTTACAAAGCAGAACATTCTGTGAAATCTTCACTTGTGATTCTTAGGTATGTGTTTAAAGACTGGAAAAAAACTTTGCTATTTTGCAGAATTAAATTATTTTCTTCTGTAACGTGACCTTGAGTTTGCTAGATTTTTAAAAAGTAAAAACTGTCACATTCTCCAATGCGTACGCTGAATTATTACTTTTCTATAGGGAGTTATCAAGCTGTGGGATTGTAGCGGCTTGTCAGGTCTTTTTTTCTTTGGCAATTTAACTTACTTAATCTGTAGAGACAAGAAAAAAGAGTACAATGTGGAGATCTAAAAGTACCTGGTCCAAAAAGTCTTACAACTGTTTTGTTGGCATTAGAAAATTACCATTAACCAGTGACATGCCTAGGTTGGGGAAACCAGCACTTGTCAAGGAGCAGGCTGGGGAAAGTTGGTTGGCATACCACTGCGTTGTGGAGAACCCATTACCCAGGTCAAACTCTGAAATGATCTATTATAATCTTCTGGATATGGTGCAGTGACTGACCACTAGAACATTTTGTCAAAGACAGGATGGGTGTGTTCACCTTGCTATGATCCCACTATCCCCAAAATAATTAGAATAAAATGCCTCTGGAGTGCCTGTTGACAACCATGGAATATTCACCAATTTTTGTATGTTAGGAAACAAGTGAGATCAAGCAAATAGTTTTCAGTTCTTGATCTTGTCCTTGATTTCCCTTAAGCTATGGTGTCTCTGCATCCCCTGCCCTGAAACTGTGTGCAGCTGAAAGGGATTTAAAAATATGCTGCAGGTAATGAGCTAGGAGTAGTTCCTGATTTCAATCGTGCACTGCCATTGGCTGCTGTGTCTCTATGTTCTTTCTGCGCACAATAACCTGTTGTAGTGTTAAGCTGGGCTGACCTGCTGCTGGCGTGTTTATTCCTTAGTTTGCCTGTTTCTGACCCTGTGTCTGGACTGACTTTTTGCTTGTGACCTCAACTTTGCTTTGTATTTTCCCTTAAATAACTCGTCTGGTGGGCTGATTTCTGTGTATAACCTCTAAATTAGTATTCTGGACTAGGGATGAGCTTTCCTCAACCAATTAGGGAGCACTAGAGGTTTTGAATGGAGAGACTTGTCCCCATTTAACCTCTAGTGCCGAGGATCGCAAACAAGAATGATCGCAGCTCTGAGAATCCACTGCGATCCCGGGGCACTAGAGGTTTAATTAACCTCTAGTGCCCGGGGATCTTCTTAATGAATGCGGCCGGGGCTGCATTTATTGAGAACAGTGTGCAATCCCCGGCACTAGAGGATAATTAACCTCTAGTGCCCCGGGGATCGCAAATAGGAGGATTCCCAGGGTATCCTGTAAATCCCCCGTGAATCCTCCTGTTATAATTTCCTCGATCTTCCGATGGTTTTGCGGGGCTTTCTACAGGCGGAGAATGTGGTGTTAGATTGGGGAACTGTCATTTGTCATGCACTGGTGCTGGGTCAGGGTTTTACATTATCACTAATTACCTGGAATGCTGCATTAATCTTTCCCCCACCTAGTGACAGCCCAAATTCATGCACAGGATGATACAAATGGCAGAGCTGGAGCTTTCTCTTTCTACCAGGTTGCATGTGCGATTCATGTCAGTAGAAAGGGGTTGCCTGATCTAATACACCAATGCATGACTTGCAGATGGGGTCCAGACCCTACTTGCCTGTCTTCCTAAATTGGCTTGGGTAATTCAGTGGCCTTTGCTACAGGACAATGCAAAGTGATCTTTCTGCATTCCCCCAGCATGGCCCCTAAGAGGACCCTTAGATTCACCTGTTTCTGTATTCTACATTCTTCAAAAATGACAAAGGCTACCAAATAGGCCAACCTGAGACCCATTAGGCAAAAACAGTTCACGCCAACTCCCAAATGAGGAAGAGATCTTTCTGCCTGGGCAATGTAAATCTGATTTCTTTAACAACACTGCCTACATATTTAGGAGAACAGTAATGAGAGCTTCTGATCGCTCACCATGCACTCCCCAATCCCCACTGCACCTATTACTTATGACATCCAACAATTCTGCTGGCCAGGCTTAGCTGTTGTGCCATTGAACTGTCTTGTAAAACAAGAATAATGTATTTTTATATAATGTTGCTTAGGGGACATAGTGCAATCCAGCCTTTGTGATTTCCTTTCAGAATGACTTTACTATCACGCCTTGTGATGTTCATTCTGGGGAAAAAAGGCCAGTGCAGCTTAATTGACAGGAAAACCTGCACTTTGTAGCTTTGCCCAATTGTTCCCCAGAGGAAGAGCTACAGAGACACATTTTAGGATATTGCTCAAACATCCAAGAAATTGCAGGTGGTGTATATCGGATTGTGAAATGTTTAACCTCAACTGGGAAGTTCAGTTTTTCAAGTTACATTTTACGTTATTTTCATGTATGCATATAAAAATAAGCCAATAACCTGGTAAAATGATAAAATGATTGGTTGTGCATTGTTCAGTCTCAACCTTTTATCTTGTAAAGTGAAATTTCCCCCATTAGACATAAGTGAAATATGTACTACCTATGATTGTTATAGAACAAAAATAATGAAGTTACTGTAGCAAAAAACTGAATGGGTTAGACAGATGGGATTTCTTAAAATATTCTCCCAAAAGTATTTTGCTACTATGACCTAGTTATATGGTGAATCTCCTTTATCCTGTGTACATGTCAATAGCATGAATCAATGTCATTTGTGAATAGCTAGTATTAAATGGAAATTGAAAGGGAAGACGCACGACACTTTGGACTTTATTTAAAATGAATTGGTATGACTTAACCAAAGATAAAGCAAAAATGAAAAATATATGCTTTTACAATACATGTACCCATGTTGTGTATATTGAAAGAGCCTGCAAGTGCAAACAAGTACCTATTGATCCGCAAGAAATGCAGGACAGAAAGTACAAAATTTTCTCTACATGGCTTAAACTATAACTATCTATAAAATATTTTCATACATTTAGGAAATCTTAGAAAAAATAAGATAGAGGAAGAAAGAGTGCAGGGTAAGGACGATAAAGCTTTTGCTGTCGAAACCCATTGATGGTGTCCCACTATGGCCTGTATTGGGTCTAGTATTACAAAATACACAGCAACTCTTTCTGAACGAAGAAAGAAGACTAGACAATTTCCAGTTATGCAGAATGCCCAGAAAATCCATAAAACCACCTAAAACACTTACACAGAACACAGTTCATTTTAAATATATGCAGGAGTTTGAGGCAGCAAATAAATATATAAGTAAACGTTACAATCCAATATGACTAGAATCCAATTTTTTTCCAACATTTGAAATAAAGATGAACATGTAAGCACTAGATTTTAAAACAGTGTTCCGAAGGTATGGTAGAAATTTTAAATGACTTCTATAAAAATAAGTTAAATAAGATTAATACTAAAATACAGTCTTATCTCTCAATTAGGCAAAATTATGGCATCGCCTGCTTGACCTAAAAGATGGAGAACTAGGGGAACATTTAGTGAAATTTAATCGAAATATTATTACTAAGAAAGACAAAAAATTCCACAGGGATAAATGAGCTTTTTGTACCAGTAAATCTTATCTATGGATAAAAAACTAGGATTTAAAAATCATTCTGTTCTAATATTGGTATAAAGTTGGACA
Organism: Pyxicephalus adspersus; assembly: GCF_032062135.1. Taxonomy (NCBI): domain Eukaryota; kingdom Metazoa; phylum Chordata; class Amphibia; order Anura; family Pyxicephalidae; genus Pyxicephalus; species Pyxicephalus adspersus. The sequence goes on from NC_092859.1 coordinate 152,317,212, forward strand.
ATTCCTCCTACTCTTTACTTTCTTCATTTATTTACTCACAGGAACACATTTCAGGCACTGTTGAATTTTCACTTGCTTCTGAGACTTGTACCAAGGGTGATAGATTTTGTTCTAAATCACATGCAAATAAACCTATCCAGAAAAGGAATATATTTAATCCTTTATTTGTACAACAGCAAACTGTTGTCACATTACAAATAAAATTATAAGTAGTCCAGGATACTTATCAGATGTCACTTTCTTTGTAACAATCTTTACAACAGAAAGGCTTCATACTCAAATCCTTAAAGGACCATACCATGGGGTCAGAATATGTAGAATTATTATATCAGAAAGTGACAGGAGAAGGTAACACCCTAATGCCATTACCTGTTCTCTTTTGAACCATTAAGAGAAGAATTAGAGTTTCTAGGTTTGATCCAAGCTTTTGCCCAAATCAAAAACTGGACAAAGATTTGAATTTATTAACACATATTTTACTTAATAAAAGTATTGCATGATAGAGATTGGATGCATAGTCGTCACCAATTGGATATGACGCCTGAGAATTTAAATTATACTTTGCTTTCATGAAGAATAGTTTCTGCTACACTTGGTTGTTTGCAGAGAGCAGCACGTGCAACAGAGACAATGAACTGGATGACCCTGAAAGCTTAACACAGGATGGCCTTGAAGGCTGATAAGAGACCCTTGTGGATAGAACCAGCTTGAACAAGAAACCAAGTTGGCGGACAGTCAGTTTTGTGCCAAAAATGTTAGATTTTTATAGAAATTATAGAAGATTTATCTCCATAATCTGAAAATAATATACAAACTAGATCACAAGTCGATGGCAGAGTTGTTTTTCTTTCAAAAGGAAATTGAAAGCCTTTCCTCTAATACACATAAAGGCTAATATACATTTAGGTGTACAACAAATAGTAAGCCTTGCTGCAAAAAAATACAGATTTTACCATTAGGCTCTTAGGTAAGGTAGGTAGCATCATGGTAATCATCTCCATCCACTGCCATCGCTCTTCCCCGTTATATCGAATGTACCCAACTGGCATCACCTCCATGTACTGCCATCTTCCATTCTGTTGTATCTAGTGTACCCAGCTTTCTTCAATTTCATCCACTGCAATCTTTTTTCCCTAGTGTCTAGCATGTCCCACTTCCTTTGCCTCTATCCAATGCCATCCCCCATCTCTTTTGTATCCAGTATAACCGATTGCCATCACCTCCATTCACTGTAATCTTTCTTATCTGTTGTGTCAAGCGTACCCAGCTTTCTTAAGTTTTATGCATTGCAATCTTCACGTATCCAGTTACATTTTCCATCTCCCATCTCTATTGTATAAATTGTATCCCATCTATATTGTATAAATTACCCAATTACCATCCTCCTCATTCACTGTTATCTTCCTTATCTGATGTATTTAGTGTACCCAGCTTCATTCACCTTCATCAACTGTCATCTAATTGCTGATTACATCTAGCAAACTCAACTGCCATTGCCTCTATACATCACAATCTCCCTCTATCCATCTCTATTCTTTAGAGTGTACCCAGCTGTCATCGCCTTTATCCACCACAGTCTCCTTTCCCTATTGTATGTGGAGGGCCTGGTTTATTAAAAACTGGAGAAGATAGACTATCATGGGAGAACCTGGGTGATCCAACAACTCTAAAATGGATTTCCTAAAACTTAGTCGCTGTTGATTGACAAATGTTTTCAATCCTGGACCAGATCAGATCCATGCTTGCTGGATCACCCAGGTTCTCCCATGATAGTCTATCTTCTCAAGTCTTAAGAGTTTTAATATATCAGCCCAAGTGTAGCCAGCTGCCATCACCTCCATCCACCACTGCCATTTTCCTTCCTTATTGTATATATTGTTCAGTCTCAGGTAGGAGACATTTGTTTTCTATATTAGGCTCTGCATTTTGTTTCATTACTGGCATATTCATAGTTTTATTTTTTAATGTGAAGGACTGTGGAATATGTTTCTCTTTAAGATAAAATGATCTTAAACTTAATCTCTAAATTTATATTATTCCAATAAATTATTTAAGAGCTAAACAGTGTTAGGGTGAGGTTTATTTTTCATCCCCTTGTGACTTCAAAATAACAAGACAGACGTGGTAGAATATATAGACTATTTCATGTGTATAAAAACAATAAGGAAATAAAATTCCTATGAATTGGTGGTACCACCCTGGGTCAGGGAGGGAGGACACTCTACATGTTGTATAAATATATCTACAGGATGGATAGAGAGAATTCCATTTCCTGAAGAGAAGGTAAGAATGCTTCTTGGACTTCGTGTTGGACAATTGATATCAGCAGGTGTAAATTTCAACATGTCTCTATATTCTTCCCTGTACAGGTTGCAGTGCTGAGTTCAGAGAACCATCTCCACAATGAAACTCTATATGTGCTCCCTTCTCCTTTTCTCTCTGCTGGGCCTTCTTAACGGTCAAAGTGGATGCTAACTAGACACTTACATAAGAAATCTAGGTAGCAGAAAATTGGTATTGTTATGTTTGTGAAGCATCTCCTGATCCTCTCTTTGATTCATATGTTACCTTCTGCAATAGTCTAATTATTACTGCCAGCCATTTCCAATACAGATTTTATCTTTTGCTGTACTTCTTTTCTAGAATAGGATACCCCCTATTTTTTTTTTTAGAATGTACCCCCAGCAGCATCACAGCTATTCACTGACTCATGTAAAGGCTTCTATCTATGACCTCTCAAAAACTACCAAACAGAAATCATTAAAATTAACATGAAATCTCTTCTTCTATTCTACCTTTTCTGTCTATTCCTTATACACTAATAGATTGAAAGCTCTTTTGAATTTTGTATTCTTCCTTATATCCTAATAGATTGTAGTATATTCACCCATCTGTATCCTCTGGTATGCCCTTGCAAGCTCTTCCATCTTTTGTATTTTCCGTTATAATGTAATGCATTGTAAGCTTCTCTATGTTCTGAATCCTCCATTATACCCTAAAAGATTTCAAGCTCTTTGGCCATCTGTGTTATCAACCAAAACCTCAAAAGATTGCATACTAATCTACCTTCTGCTCCATACAGATAGCTAAAGAGTTTATAATCTATTAGGGTATATGGGGAATACAGAAGGTGGAAGAGTTTACAATCTGTTAGAGTATAAGGGAAAATAAATTGTAAGCTCCTCCACTATAGTATCCTCCCTTGTATACTTGTAGATTGTAGGTTCTTCCACTGTCTGTATCCTTCCTTATATCCTAACAAATTGTAAGCTGCTTTACTATTTGTATCCTCTAATATAGTCTGATAGATTGCAATCTCTTCTCCTTTATACCGTAAAAGATTGTACTCTCTTCTACCTTGTACATTCCCACTTATATCCTAATCCCAGCTCCCCTATTTCATCTGTTCCTATTCCATCCATCTACTGTTTGTGGATGAAAAATTCTCCATATGCACCCAC
>NC_092859.1:152320841-152321390 GCF_032062135.1 Pyxicephalus adspersus
TCTTCATTTCATCACATGAAGATACCCTCAAAAGCAGCAAGCACTTACATGGTGCTCCAAAGGCAGGCAGAGGATCTCATTCTTCACTCCCTCACCAAAATCTTAAAGAAATCCACAAATCAGTATTATTCATTTATTAAATCATTTGTAATTATTTTTAGTAGCACTAAAAATACACAAAGCAAAAAATAGTTGAATCACGTAAACATCAGAAAATGATGTAATTTGTTTTATTTTTCTCTTACTTCAGTGAAGCAAAATTGTCCCATGCCAAAATTGGATTGAACAACCGTCAAAACCAGTGGCAGACGTGCCGCCTGTCCTCCTGGTAAGATGTGACAATAAAGAATCTATCCACATGAACAAGTGACATTCCACAAAACAGCAAATTTGGTTGTAGTGATCATTTTTCAACATTCAATACAACACTCACATGCCCTGCTTGCTTTCCAATGAGCCAAACTCTCACTTTAGGTACCTCCACATTACGGAAAGGTTACCAGTGCCTATTGGATATGGCGTTGTAGATATTCCACGGTATTGTTTTTT
>NC_092859.1:152321463-152377110 GCF_032062135.1 Pyxicephalus adspersus
TATATATATATATGTTGAATGCGGTAGTGTGGTTGTAGAGAAGAAAGTCCAGGTCCGGAGTTTCTTAGAAAAAACAGGTGGGCCAAACACTCAGTCCCTTTCCTCGGCAAGAAATAAAGGACCTGGCTGAGGATAATAAATGGAACTGGTGTTTGAGAATGGTGGAGGAGTTGGAACCTAAGGCCAGGTGGCTCAAGCTGTTGGAAGGCCCTATAGGAAGAAAGGAAATGAGAAACCTGTATGTAAAATTTCATTGTTTATATGTTTATAACTTAATTTTTGTCAATGAGAGGTTAATGGTCTGCTTAAAGAATGAAATACCCTAAGAACATGCTTGTTTCGTTAAATGGAAGATCTGTCTCCCATAGATTTAATTTGGGTCCAACTTGAACATTGGGATTGTCAAAATTCAAAGAACAGTGAACTTGAAAAAATATTCAACAAATCACATTTACCCAAATTCAGAACTTCCATTGAAACCTTTACAAACTGAACATGGGCAAATTTGAACTAAATAAATGTTTACCCAACAGCAACATTCACATTTACTTCCATGATTATTTATAAGCTTATCACTAATGAATGAATGTTGTCTCATTGTTCTTTTACTGAATGAATTGCTATGTGAATTGTGAATAAGTATACCTCTACTTCCTTGTGTACTGGACATTTGAAACACCAATATCCAAGAAGAGATCTCCCAACCTGGAGCCCCCTTCACACATAGCGCCTCTGACATATGACTCCATGCTGTCACTTTTTTATGGTCTGTGCTGTGTTTTGGCCATTGTGAAAAAATTATGAAGCTTTATTGACAAAGGCAAATAACCCCCACAGTGGCCTCACCCCTGGGTCATACAGACAATACAGGAGAATCCAATGTTCTGTGATACTCATGTTTAGAGGTATGGGGATGGATCATTCATCATACGGGAATGTACTTGAGATTGTCATAGTGGGTTTGACAAGTGCATTGTGGAAATTATTCTGCAAAGATTCATATTTTCTCTCATTTATTGCCAGGGCCTGTATGACAAATTTCTCTATAGAGGATCCACATATTAAGGGTAGATGGGGACTGCAAGATCTCAGATATATTGTGTTCTCCTGCATGTGGCTCCTGGAACCTTGTAGGCAATGCGCAGTGTAACTGTCAGTGCGCCAATATGGACTGGACCATGGCAGTCTGCTGCAGAAATATTCGCTCCTAATTACCACACCACCCTGCCTGTGTTTGGGACCAAATATGTGATTTACTGAAATAAAACCTATAAATTGAAATGTGTATCCGCAGATGTGTCTTTTCTTCTTTGAAACTGAGCATCCCTCTCCACCATGTCTTGCACCTGAATTATGACACTATCATAGATACAGGTCACACATCCCCCCTCTTCACCTTTTTTACACCACAAACGCTCCCACTAACTTTCTGATATTAATTTTTAACTGATGTTCATGGGATAATAAAGCTGGTGACGATTGCACCAAGAAAAAATTCAAAAATAAGTTTTTTACATAAATGGATTCAAATATTTTTTCTCAGATTGAGCTGTGATTGGTATATATGCCTAAAGCTTAACTCTAGGTTCATGGAAAATATTCACTTGTAGTGGGATTAGCCCCACTCTGTAAGGACTACATTTCTTCCGGGGGGGAGGGGGTGATTTAAATTGTACCTTTTCCTATCTTATCCCTCCCATCCCCACAGGCTTCACCTCTGAGCAACCGGTCCCCCAAAGCCAGTTCTATAAGCTAATTCAGGTTGTGTGGGCAGCGGACACCATTCTCCATGTTGTAAGTTCTTCATAGGTAAAGTAGGGTTCAGACCATTAGCTGGTATTGCTCAGCATCTGTATTCTCTGTACTCTATAGCTCTATTCTCTACCTTTCAGAAATGCAATCAGTACAGCATTAGAGATCAGCAGTTCTTGTCCATCTAAAATGTCCTTTTGATTGATTATTGGCATTATTTGGTACATTTACAACAAACCAAATGGCCCATATTCTGGCAAAGTTTGACTTTGACCCATATCCTAACAGCAACCTTATTGGAAACATTTCAATGGCACAACATAGCCATTGTATTCCTGTATACAAAAGATTTTCACTTTGTTACATAAAGCAGCATGTACTTGTGATCAAAAGCAAATAAATGACTTTATAAGCTAAATATTTCCTTACTTTTTTTTCTTTGTAAATCCTAATAAGATGTAAGCCATTCATTGGACACTACATAAAGCACATAAAGCAGGCAGTGTTTCTAAACCAGGGTTCCTTCTGAGGTTTTTAGGGATTCCAATTTGTTCCTTTCATTTACCACTGATACCAATTATTTTTTTGGCTATCTGTATGGGTAACATTCTTCACCCCGGCTAGCAAAGTAACAGGCATTATTCCTGACCACCACTGACCACCACTATTATTGATTATTGACCACCACTCATGTACTGTGTGCTTTAGATATTGTTATTATTGTGGGAGGTTTAAAAGAATCTGAAAGTTCCTCCATGTTAAACAGGTTGAGAATGGCTGATGTAATGGAAAAACATCTCAATGGTGAACATTTCCCTGGTTTCACCTATTGACCAACCCCTTTTTTTTAGACTAAATGATGCAAATCTCCCTTTTTCTGACCACCAATAGTGGGGGAAGGGTCCCAAACCAGAGTCAAAATATTGATGGTCAAAGGTGAATGTTTGCTTGCTATGTTGGGGAGCCCAGTGGCTCAGGAGTTAGCACCCCAGCCTTTGCAGATCTAGGTCCCAGGTTCAAATCTCAGCCAGGAATTTTTTTGCATGGAGTTTGCAGGTTCTCCCCGTGTCTGCATTGGTTTCCTCCCACATCCCAAAAACAGTGAGGTTATTGGCTTCCCCCAAAAAATTGACCTTAGACTACATTGATGACATATGACTATGGTAGGGACATTAGGTTGTGAGCTCCTTTGAGGGACAGTTAGTGACACAACTATGGACTTTGTCCAGCACTGTGTAATATGATGGTGCTATAAAAATACTGTGTAATAATAATGTCAATGTAACCTTGATCCGTTATGGATGATGATCTAATAGATTTGCTATTTATAGCAAATGTAATGTTTAATAATTAAAAATTTTGGCCAGAATTTGACCAGCATAATTCTGTGAAGATATTGATGATTTGAGATTTATGACATGTTATCCTTCTCAGAAATGGGGTACACTGGGGTTTTAAAAGGGTGGACATGGCCAACATCAATACTAAGGTAGGCTGTTGCATTTTAATAATGCCAAACTGGTTCTAAGGGACCCAAAACAAGAAGATCCCTATCACCAATACATTTCCACCACTAGCCTCAACCTTTGATACAAGGCAGGATGTATCCATAACCCTACCATCAGAATATCGCAGGAGAAATCAAGACTAATCAGAGCAAACAATGCTTTTCCAATTTTTTCTTGTACAGTTTTTGTGAGCTCATGAATTGTAGCCTGAGTTACTGGTTCTTTTTTTCCTGTTTACTTACAGAGATCGCCAACTAAAGAGTTAAAGTATGGTTTCTGTCTGTGAACAGAAAAATGTTCTCTGCTTCACTGCAACTATCTTGTTTTATTTATCACAGTATAAAATATCTGTGCACTACTTGAAAGACAAGCAAGAAAGTCTTGTGATGTTATGTCTGGAGATAAGCAAGATTATTAAATCCATTCCTTTTAAGGAATCTCTTAATAGCATGGGTGGGTTACCAAAGACTTTACATTTATCTAATGCTTCGCTCCCGCAGGAGCCAAACCTTCCAGAAACCATATAATTGAAAAAAAATGGAATATAAACCTAACCCTAATTAATTTAACGTATTCAGTCCTCTCTCCATCAACTCATAATAGGTAAACAGAAGTATCTTCTGCAGAAGGGAGGGAGTGCTGTGTTCTAGCAGCTGGAGAGTGAGAGACAATCAGGCAGCAAATATTTGAGGTTTGTGCTCTTGCAGTTGACGCAGCACCGCAATCAATTAAACAAACAAGTTACAAGGTTCTATTGACTTGGGACATCAAAGTTCACCAAATGTGGTCATTCGAAAAAAAAGTCAGAATTATAACTTAACTTAAATTTCATTTTTGATAGTGGGGGGATTTTGAACCTTTTCAAGACTGTCATCATTAGGGGGACTTCCCTTCACAGATGGTTGTGTCACTACGATGAAAAGTTGGAAAAATTCCTGCATCAAAGGCATCGCCATAAATGGGATTGAAAGTTGGTGAAACCTTTAAGATATTTTTGCTGCTGACTTTGATCCAGTGTTAGAGATCTCTGTATATACCTTCATATCTCCCGGGGACACATGCAGCTTTATTGAACTAAACACTTCCTTATAGATCCGTTTTAAAGGTGAATTTAAAAAAAACTAATAAATAAATAAAATGAAGAATCTGCATTACGGGGACCATTCTTACCTGTAGCTGCTTTTTACCACTAGATGTTGGCAATCTTTCTTCACTTGCCACTTTATTGGGTACATCTTGCTAGTACTGGGTTTTGCCTTTTAGAACTTCCAGCAAGGTGCTGGAAACATCCCACAGTCTTTGTTAATCCCCCTAGCATTCTAATTCTGGCCGTATTTCCATGCAAAAAACGTTACATTTTTTTGCATGGAAATTCATTTTACATTGTAGGCCTATAATTCCTGAGCATAACTCACCGAAACATGTCCAATATTTTTTTAAAAATATACGTTTATTAGTAAACTTTAAATAAAAAAACACAAAAATCTGTTAAAAAAAAATAGCTAAACATATAGTATAACTGTACAGTACCATGTTTAATATATGTATAATATATATATCATAATTATATATACATTACATAAAGATTTCTTTGTATTGGACTCAATACCACTATTTTGTGTTGAATCCATACAAAATTATTTGAATTTCCCGACGCTCCTCTCGCCTGCACTGACGCATGCACCAACCTTGGGGGATGCCAACGGAACAAAGTAAGTGGGGTTTTTTTTTTGTTTTATGTGACCCCGGGTGTTACTTGGGATTACTGATTTTTGCATGGAAAATCCACTCCGAGTCACACTCAGGATTACTGTACTGCTAGGGGGGTAAACATAATCGCATTGAGCAGATGCTGCAGATTTGTTGGCTGCACATCCATGATATTAATCTCCTCTTTCACCGCATCCCAAAGATGCTCTATTGGATTAAAATGACATTGCAGGCCATTTGAGTACAGTAATCCCCTTGTAATGTTTAAGAAAACAGTTTGAGCTGACTTGACCTTTGTGACATTGTACATCCTGCTGAAAGAAGCCATCACAAGATGGCTACTTTGGGCTCTTAAAAGGATGGTCAGGATCAACAAATATACTAAGGTAGGCTGTGGCATTTAAACGCTGCTCAAGTGGTACTAAGGGAGCCGAAACAAGAAAATATCCCCCACACCAATAAACTACCACCACTGGCCTGAACCATTGATACGAGGCAGGATGGATCCATAACCCTACTATCAGAATCTCACAACAGAAATCAAGACTCATCAGACCAATCAATAATTTGCAAATTTTCTCTTGTCCAATTTTGGTGAGCTCATGAATTGTAGCCTGACTTACTTGTTCTTTTTTTCCAGTTTACTTTACTACAGAGATCAACAAACTAAAGAGTTAAAGTAAAGTTAAAGGGTCTTAAAAGGATGGACAGGGTCAACAAATATACTAAGATAGGCTGTTGCATTTAAAAGATGTTCAAGTGGTACTAGGGGACCCAAAACAAGAACATATCCTCTACACTATTTTACCACTATAACAAGCCTCAACAACTAATACCAGGCAGGATAGATCCATACTCACATGCTGTTGATATCAAATTCTGACCCTACTACTTAAATGTTGCAGGAGAAATGAAGACTCATCAAACCAGACAACAATTTTCCAATTTGGTGAGCTTGTGCAAATTGTAGCTTTAAGTACCTGTCTTCTGCTGCTGTTGCCCATCGATTTCAAGGCTTGATGTGTTTTACATTCAGAGATGCTCTTCTGCAGACCTTGGGTGTAACAAGTGGTTATTTAAGTTACTGTTGCCTTTCAATAAACTCAAAATAGTCTGTCCATTCTCCTCTGACCTCTTGCATCAAGAAATTTTCCAAGGGCCACTTCAGCTCATTGGATTTGTTCCATTTTTTTTAAACCAATCTCTTTAAACCCTAGAAATTGTTATAAATGATAATCCCAGCAGATCAGCAGTTTCTGAAATACTTAGATCACACTGCCTGGCACGGACAACCATGCCACATACAAAGTCACCTTTAATCACCTTGCTTCCTCATTCTGATGCTCAGTTTGAACTTTAGCAGGTTCTCTAAATGCCTAAAGTTGCTGCCATGTGATTGGTTGATTAGATATCTGCATTACAAGCAGGTAAAATATATACCTAATAAATAAATATATATATATATATATATATATATAGTCATGGCCAAAATTTTGGCACCTTTGCATTTATGTCAGAAAATGCACCAATTCTCCCAGAAAATCATTGCAATTACAAATGCTTTGGTATTGTCATGTGTTTTGTTGGCACAAAAAAAGTACACTATTCGAACAATTCTTCCTTGCTACCTATCATCAATCTTTCTCTTTCGTCCACGTTCAGAGAGATTAGCTACAGTGCAATGGGCTGTAAACGTCTCCACAATGTGGCGCACAGTGGACACAGGAACGTTAAGTATTCTGGAGATGGACTTGTAGCCTTGGGATTTCCATGCTTTTCTATATTTTTGGTTCTCAAATCCTCAGACAATTGTTTGCTCTTCTTTCTTTTCTCCATGCTTAGTGTGTTACACCCAGACCTTTAAATCTGAGAGATCCGAAGCAGCTGGCAAAGGAAGAGTGGTCCAAAATTCCAGTAGAGAGTAAAAGACTCATTGTTACAGAAAACTAATAACTTCAGTTATTTCTTCTTGATGTGCTACCAAGTATTAGGTTGATGATGCCGATAATTTTGTCCAGGCCATTTTTGACTATTAGGGTGGAATGCCTAAGATTTTTCTTTTATCTGGTTCTTTGTGTTTTTCGAGTGCCAACAAAAGAAATAAAGATGACAATACCAAAGCCTTTGTAATTGCAACAATTTTCTGGGGGAAATGATGCATTTTCTGACATAAATGAAAGGGTGCAAATGTTTTTGGCCATGACTGTACATATAGATATATATACAGTATATTGTATTCATCTTGAAAAAAGAATGGAAGTTTGGAACCACCTTGTAATGATATGCTGAACAATGAATCTATCTCACAGGGATATCGTTAAGCCAGAACTGTGTTGTGAATTCTGTGTTGTCTTTTGTGTTCTCTTTTGTGAATTCTGTGTTGTTAAAAAGAAGGTTTGGAACGTCAACATTTTTTTTCTGTTCTTGCAGCATGTTGAAAGTGATAGAACAGTGTATATCCGAGCATTAGCTGGCATGTTTCAACAACGCCAGATTGTTGACAGGAGGACTGGGGTGGACAATGCAATATAGCACTGCCAAATTTAGGAATTCATTAATAAGCAGGTATGCTGTGCTCCTAGTAATCTAAATTCCTAATTAAAGCCAAAATGTCAATAACACATGTCCGTACACATTGATTCATTTAACTGAATGTTTTTTTTTTACAAGGAGAGGGTGGCACACACAATCTAGGGCCACTATAGCAGGTAGCTACTACTTAGCAGTGGGATCAAAGTAACAAAAAACTAACTAAACTAAAATCTAAAGATCAGGGAAAAACTCCGTTACACTTCATACAGATATTGTCCCTACTGCGTATCAGGCACTGGACACGAGCATACCTGGAAAAAAGAAAATTTCTAGTATTATAAAACAGGGAAGGTACCCTTCAATATCTCCCCTGAACTCGCGATACTAAATATAGGAATAGATCATTTCCCTAGCTCTCACAGGGTAGTCATTTCTCATATTTTAATCACTGCGAGACTAACAATAGTGAGGAAATGGAACCAAACATTACCCTTTCAGTTTTAGAAGTGATAGAGAGAGTCAACCAACAGTACTGTCATGAAAAAGCCTTTGCAAATATTAATTCAACTTCTAAAAAGTTTTATAATCATATGGTCTACCATTTCTAATGTGGTTGGATGAAGTCCTATAACGCACCCTATATTTCTTAAATATATAATCTTATTTTAATGTGAAACTCAAATTAATTATTTGATATGCAATGTTTCCGACTGTGAACCTCCTTTGGTTGTTGTTACCTTTTTTTCTTTCTTACATTTTGTTTAACATGTTTTCTTTTGTATCTGTTTTATTCTTTTATTTTATTGTACTGTATTATTGTTACTGTTATTGTACTGTTTAAAAAAGTAAAAACCTTTAATAAAAATTTGAATTGAAAAAAAAAAACAGGGAAGGTACCAACATTATTAGGTAAAACCAGCTTCCAAAACTGGGTTGTTATTATCATTGTATTATTGGCCTTTTGAGAACAATGCACTGAATTCACAGACTTTTCTGTGTGTGATCATTTCGAAGATGCCAGTACTCCATTCATCATCTGTTCTCCCGGTCTCCGGGCAGTTCATCCACACTCTATTCCTATGCCATGAATCTCATGGCAGGTTCCTTCTTTGCGCTTCTGTGTACACCGCAGCTCTTTTCCTATCCAAAAGGCACTACTTAGATTAATGAGGGGGGAAATGAATATGCCCTTAATTAAAATCAGCTTATAATAGCCTGCTTAATTAAAGACTAAGCACTTGCTAAAAACAGCTTTTAACTCATAAGTGCTGATAGCAAAAAGATTGACACATAAAATGGCAATCTTCTGTAGGAATGACACATATGAATCACATGTTTATAAAATTCTCTGTTAATCCTTAAAAAAAACATGGCTAATTATGTATAGAAGTTTCTTGCATTGATGAGATGACAATTTAGAAATCAATGGTGGACCTGAACTAATGAAGCAGCCCCCCCCCGTCAAAAAAAGCATTGAGCATATCAAAGCATATCTGTATTTATCATTACTGGATTACAGTGCCATACTTTGTATGGTATCTTTTTTTGGACATGGCTATTATCGGGGCTTTTGTTCTTCATCTGCTCTTTCCACCCCCTTTCCAATAGGTACTATTTATATGGTAACTGGTTTGGTCATCATCAAAAAGCAGCAGAATAGGTTTAGAAAGTACAGATTTGCAGAATAAAAATAACAGAAGCACAGAGATGCATGCAATGCAGGTATGCAGGTACAGCTTTCCTTCCAGCAACGACAACCATAAACAGCACAGTAGTGATTTTACCAAATCTCACTCAAGAGACTAGCAGGCCAAGGCAGCAGGCTTATATAAACTCACAATTAGGATATATAAGGTCTATTAAATACCAAGACTAATTTAATATCTCACTTTTATTTATTGATATCACAATGCTAATGCTTGTCACTTTCAATATTCTCTCTTGTTTTCCACCAGCGTGTGGAGCAAGGTGTGAAGCACAAGGTGTGAAGCAGATCTGTTTCAAGATATCTGATGTTTTTTTCTTTACTGGATCCATTGACACAAAGTATGTTTCTTTAATCACCTATTTCAATTAAATAAAAGTCCCAAGGTTCCAAATCTGGTGAATATGGAGGATGTCCCAGTGTAGTTATGAGTTTGTCATTCACAGAAAGTGCTGTGTAGGAAGGAGCATTATCCTGATGAAGAATTAAACTATTTCCCTACATTTCTGCCAGCTTTTCCTGACTCAGCTTTGTCAGATCATCCTTATATTAATGTTGGGTCAATGTTGTGCCTTCCGGAACCCATTCTGTCAAAATGACGCCCTTCATAAAAAAAAAAAAAAATGATTTCTGGAGATAAAGGTGTTTCCAATGAGTGTAGTTATGTTTCAGGCTCATACTGGAAGTTCCAGGTTTCGGCACCATATGATGACTTTTTGGAAAAGGTTTGGCTCCACCTTAGGTTGCTGCAAAATGTCAGTGCAAAATTCCTTGCAGTAGTCTTTTTGCTCTGGTGTGAAACTTTACTAAAAATTTCAAATTGACGCATTGCTAGACTTTTCAGCATTTCAGCAGACAAGGGGAAACACAATGGCATTAAACGGTGACTGACAAGCAACTAACTGACTGAAAGTGCCAAGGTCCTGCATATTAGGAGAAGTTTAAAAATGTATGTCAGGTGCTCATAATCATCTCACTGCCCTGAGATAGTGATAGAAGCACAGGCCCTTATTTATTAAAGCTCTCCAAAGCTGGAGAGAATACACGTTCAGCAGTGAAGCTGGGTGATCCAGCAAACCTGAAATAGATCTGGTTCAGGATTGAAAATATTTGCTAACAAATAGCAAATTACTTTTAAGAAATTCATTCTAGGTTTGCTGGATCACCCAGCTTCACTGATAAAAGTGTATCCTCTCCAGCCTTGGAGAGCTTTAATAAATTAAGCCCAAAGTCTCTGTATTTCATAGATAGACTTCATACAACTATGACCCCCAAGACACAAGAGGGTAATGTTATTTTTTCAAAAGATATTTAAGACAATGGGTACAAAAATGTACTACATAGACAAAATTAATTTTTCGCCATGTTCCTTTTAACACAGCAAAAAAATTACTTTAAGAGATTGCATTTAAAGTTGTGTTCCTTATTATTTTCCCATGAAAGATTAATAGGCTGGGAAGACCAGTTGAGTCTTACATTTCCTAACGTTGACACAAATATTACAAACATTTCCTGGGTCTGCTTCATGTCCTTGGATTGTTTATTTCGGAAGTGAATTAATATGATACCTGTGAAACTGTAGCTGTTTTAATCTATATTGAATCCTAAACACCCAAGCTCCATAACCAAAGGTGGGGTCTTCTTATACACCCCAGCTTAGGTAAGCAATTATTGTAATTAATTTTTCATAAAAAGTTTTTTTTTCCTAAAACAAAAAAGCTGCTCAAGTCTCAAACACAGAAGGAGTCCCCAACAAACTCTAAATTTGGTCTAGAGCACAGTGATATTTTCCAATTCACCGACCACCATCTTCAGACCTTCCTGCAGAACACAGCACCCCACGCGTGGATATAGAGCAGATCTGGATCCAAATGATGCCATCGGCTGGATTGCTTATGCAGGTTGGGTAAGACAAATCTCAGCTGGCCTATTAAACTCATCTCTGCTCAATGACACGATTAAGACTAATTAGGAATTTTTATTGCCGCTGTTCAGAGGCACTTTACCGGGAAGTCTGTAAATGTTTATGTATATTGTGTTGTTAGTGTGAGTAGCTGCTCGGAAGTTTGAACAGCATTATAATACATTAAACCTGGAAAAAAATCTAAAAATCTCAATGGGGTCCATTTAATTGTAGAGTTATTAAAATTTATCTTAATACACAAATGACTGTTACTCATTTTGAAGATCAAATCCAGTAAAAACCAATGACAGTAATGTAAAATAATATAAGTACATATTGTGCAAATAATCACATTCATCATTTATTAGTTTCATATGCGCTCCTGTAATATCCTCCTCATGGTAACTAAACTCACCTTATCTCTAATTTTTTTATTCAAAAAATTGAAATTATTGGTATTTCAGAGTGTTTTTGATGTTTTATAGTGGGCAATGTGGCCCTGGCTTCTATCAGTCCTCATAACAAGACCTCACCAACCTGTTCCAAGCTCTGCAGTATACAAAGTAATTTGCAATTTATTAAATAATAAATCAACAGAAAGACTAAGACCTTGTTAGAGACATGTACACGGACATTTTTTTTCGTATTGTAACTACTTCTCTCCACCTTACAGGTAAATTATTATTAGTGGTATATAATACCAATCAGCATTTATAAAGTGCCAAACATTTTACACAGCGCTGTACATATAGGGCTTGCAAGTGACAAATATAAACAATGACACAGGAGGAGGAGAGGACCCTGCCCAAAAAAGCTTACTACCTAAGAGGTGAGGGAGGTAGCACACATTAGGAGGGAGATATGGAATGGTGGAATAATAGTGAGGGTTTAAGAGACAGAAAAAGACAGGTAGGCGAGTTTAAAAAGATGAGTTTTAGAGGCTCTTTTATATTTGTGGAAAGTAGGAGAAAGCAGAAAACGATGGTGAAGACAATTCCAAACAATCAAGACAGCTATAAAAAAGTCTTGGAGTCGTGCATGGGATGAGGAAGTCATAAGTAGGTTGTTGGAGGAGCGAAGAGACTGAAATGTAAGTGGGACAAGAACAGGAACACAGGAGCTTGAATTTGATTCTAAGCTGAAATGAAAGCCAATAAAGAGAACTACAAAGAGAGGCAACAGAAGAGGAGCGGTGAGAAGGATGGATGAGTTTAATTGCATCATTCTTGTTGCTTAGATAAGGAAGATTGCACCTAAAAGCATGCTAATTTGGCCATTGACACAAGTCCTTATAATGGTGACATTTTCGTTCTATCTATAGACAATACACAAGATGTAAGCTTTGAAAAACGTAATTTTTACAATTTGGCAATTTTATTACTACCGGTATTAGCAGTATATAGTATCTTTTATACAGTATGAGGGCTAGACCATCCAGAGGATGGCCCAAGAGCTTCCTAGGGCCTTGTTGGGTTTTGGGGGCCTGATTTCAGGAAACTCTGCCATACTTTGTAAAGTGATATAAGCTGCAGTATTGTATAGTGTAGCATCCAAAGCCCAAAGCATACTAAGCACAGTATGTAGTGTGGTACATCTTTATATGGAACATAGGAAATGTATAGGGAATGTGGCGGTGCTGCACATGCAATGGCATGGAGCACAGAATGCACTGTGCAGCACATGAGTATATAGCATGACAATCCACATGAAGCAACAAGCAATGGAGCATTAAAGCGTGTGGTGATCCACTGTATGCAATTTACAGCAAATATGAAATGCAATAATTAAGAGCATTGTACATTCATTGCAGTGCATGAAGTTTGGCTGATCAGAGCACACAGTGTACCGCACAGTATATTGAGGGTCGTCCAGGGCATCCAATGTACAGTGTATTGTGTAGCATACAGTGAAGCTTGTGTGTGGTGTCCACGACATGTATCCTTTTATTATACTAGAAGTTCCTGTATTTATTCCCTGCTGCAGTTTACCTTCCATTTCCAGCAAATTTAAATGCCATCTGCTCCATTTCAACGCTACCACATGCTAATTTTCTCATAATCTGCACTGTATCTTCACAGAGGTTCTAACAGCAAACATTTCAGTTTTTGCTAATGTTTCAGGTTTGTAAAACCCACTGGGGGTCAAACTCAAACTTCGTATATTTTGATTTTTTTTTTTTTAATTGTGTAAAACTGATAGAGGTGTAACTCCGATACGGAAGAAGAGAACTCCCATGTCGCTCCTCTCCCACCACAGATCTTCCTCCTCCTTATATGTCTGGTACCCCCAAAGGATCCCCTGGGAGTCACAGGTATTAAATGCATAGCATACTGCCAATTTCTTTAAAATTTAGAAAAAAATTATAATAATAATGTGTTGGGCTTATGAAAAGGGAAAAGTGGGTGTAAAAAGACCTTCTTCCTGGAATTCAGGTTTACAGGGAAAACGGCTACTATTTCTGAATCTGGACCTGGTTACAATTGCATTTTTGTATTATACAACTTTTCTGAAAAATATATATTTGCATTTGCTATGTAGAGTCATATCTTACACTCTGACCTCTTCCAGTATACTCTTCATTTGTTTAAAGTGTCTTCAATAGATTATGGAAATGTCTCAGGAACATGTTGTGTCCTTCACTGCACAAATCAGGACCTTTCAGGATCATAGCTGACTTTTGGATTTTTCTTTATTACATAAGAGAACATTTGATTCCTCCAGGGAGCTGGTGAATTAGATTCATTAAGAGTGAACTGTGCCCACTTGGCAGAGCATTGCTTCGTGTGCAGCGTGGTTCGGAGAAGGATGTAGAATAAGTAATTCCATTGTGTTTGCAGAAAGTGCCAAGCTCTTGAGTCTCATTGAAGAAGAGATAGGATTTGGCACAGAAAGTGCTTATCTTGTGATGAGTAGGATTGTCACACAGGTCTGTGTTTGTCCTTCAGCTTACTCATAAATTACATGTTTTAATATTATTGGAGGAGTTAAGACAGTGTGTTTGCACAATTTTATATTTTGAATATTTGTTTTTCATTATCTTTAAAAATGGTGTTGCCATCTGTTTTTTAGGAGTTGGTTAATTCAAATGTGATTTTGATTCTTAATTTAAATAGACAAAGAAAATTTTACTTTTTATTGCAGGATTAATCCCCCTCTAGTGTCTAATATACAGTGGATCAGCATCATCAGTCTACTAAATTAGTGATTATGCCAAGAAGCATTAATAGAGTTGGTGATCTTTCTACTTAGCAGAGGTGAATAGTTGAGGTGTGTCACTAGAATGGCCACCCACATTTACAATTTCTTTGCACCTAAAAGGAAAAATTGCATATGTGTAGGGGAGAAATGAATTGGGAATGGTGGGGGTGGTGGCCTACAAGGATTACTAAACCCCAGCCAGAAAGTCTTCCATGAGTAAAACAATCAAAAAAGTATTTGTTTAGCTAACTTAATGGCCACCACAAACAATTTTACATGGTTGTTGAAAGAATACAGACACAAACTCTCACATTGGTTTATCTCTTATACGGCGAAAAATATGGTAACTTACCCCCGACTTCACTAAAAAGTATACCTTTGGGTCCAAACCCGTGGAACATGATGTAAACTGACACCTGGAAAAGCAAGAAAAAAAAACCTACAAAAAAATTCTGTCCATCTGTACAAGGTCAGAATTTGATGGACTATGATATTTTGTTACTCTTTGTGTATATACTGGATAGTGAGCATACAAGACAGGAAAAGTATTAATGCCTTTCAAAAGACAAGAACAACCTCAGCAACCAGTTGGGTGCACACTATTACAGAAATTGTGAGCATGCTATTGCAAAGACTTAAAGTGTTCCCAGATTGTGCATATTACAATATTTTACATATTCTGAAAAAACACCTTTTTATTTATCTATGTGTCTTTAAAGCTGAACATCAAAATACATGCAGATCACATAGCGGATGTGGACGTTTAATCTGCATTTGGAAATATTTGAAATGCGTTTATTAAGATCCACTCAAAGTTTTACAAACAATTGTAGATACCGCTATGCAGCCCAAGGTTCAAGCTTTTTTGGGAAGATCTGAAAAGGTTGCCAGTATTCTAAATAAGCAAAGTGCTTCAAAGACTGATCCTTGGCTCTAGAATGTTTGTAATGATCTTTGAAAGTCATAAACTTTACTTTAAAAGCTGAAAATGAGGTCAGGACTTTTTGTTTATTGATATTTTTACTTTTATACTTTTTACTATTTATACTTTTTTATTGATATTAGTTTTATTCTTTTATTATCTAAAATGTCCACATTGTGCCTAGCAGCTGGCACTGCACCCTGGTTGTACTACTTACAGATTTTCCACATGTACTGGAAACATTCAAACATAAGGCAAACTCCTTGCAGATAGTGTCCTGGCCAGAGTGACGAGACTGCTAGTCCCTGAGCCATCCAAGCTGCTTGATCTAAAGTTCTTTTGCTGCCTGCCAAGAAAAAGTACAAAGTTTAAAGTATCGGATTAAATGCACTTTTCAGTTCAGTTACATTTGGATACATTGGAGAAGATTATGGTAAGACTGGACACTAGACCCTGTGTCCAGTCTTACCATTATCTTGGAAAGCTTTGCCTCTCTATTTGTACTGGTGACCTTTGTCACTAAGGACCAAAAATAATATTTTTCCAGTAGTACATAGAAGTCAAAATAGGCTAATTGAGATTGTATCCCTTCCTTACTGTGAAATAGAAAAAGTCCCAAACAGGAAGATTTTAGGATAAAAAATGGACATCTTCCTAAAAGGAAAAAACAAACGTTCCCCATGGACCTTTCATCCATTTGTGGGGTGCATTTACTATTGATTTTGCGTCCTTTTTTTTTAACCTGCTCTGTAAGCCTTTACGGTGTTGTGTGATATACACAGCATGTTAGGGCAATGCAGGATGCTAGTGTCTGCTTTGACTTCCCCTCAGTTGAAAGTAATTCTGACATTGCAATGGAGATTACTATCTGGCTGTGACTGCTCAGTGCTTGTCTTTATAAAGGGAGAGGAATCACTCCATAGTGGCGTTAATTAGTTTCTCATCAAGATCTGACTCCTTCCCTATGTGTGTCTCTAAGCCAGGCTCATTTTGGCAGCAATTATTCTGTGTGGGCATTTACCTTTTGTAAGATGAAGAGCTCAAACTGTTGCTCCCAGGTCTTATGGAGCAATATGGGAATGTGGAAGAAGTCATATAGTGTTTTTCCTAAGCAATTTTAACCAAGAGAACCACCTTCAATATCCGGTAGACAGAAGGAGCAATATTAACAACTAAGAGAAGGAGAACTGTTGTGGCAAGGGATAGGTAGTCTACAAATGAACATGGCGTGCACAGCTGTTATTAATTCCTAAAGGCAATCCAAATGAACCTCAGAAATGCACAACTTGCAGCAACACACAGTTACGTACTGCCATGCTCTATGCTTTCAAATGCACAGCATGCACTACATTTGTGTGTTATGTGGTGTGTTGGGCTGCAGGGTCAAATGAAAAGGCTGCGTAGTCCATCGCTTGGCAACATGCGTGTTTTGGAGAATGCAGCGCACAGTTGTCATAGAAATGACACCACACTATTTAAATACACAATGTGCATTCACAATTAAAATTTTTTGCAACAATAAGCGCACACTATGTCCTGCAGTCCTCCTGAAATGTTCACGTTCTATGCGTCTTAGTTCACACCTCGCCATCTGCTAGAAGATATTTATACTGCTGTGTGGTGAGACTGCAACAGTACACGTTGCAAACAGCGCAGGTTAAAAACTTCATCACAATGCCTAAATAAAAATGTTAATCCTGTACAGGCCTGCAAATGTGTTATTGGGAATATCAGACTTGTGTCTGTGACTAGTACCTAGATCATCCCATGCCATTTGCCCCGACTTTGTCTCAGGATTGTGACTCAACAAACAGAGTAGATTCTGTGTCTTGCTAAGAACTTTTTGCCACCTATCCCTTAGCCTTCTATCCTTGATGGTGGCTCTACTGGTGTTCTGACCTCAAAAATATAATATTACTGTTGTTCCCACTGGAAAATTTTCAATACAAGGTCAAGTGTCCAGGAAAAGTGATATGATATATGCATTAGAGCTTAGAGGGAAGCAAACCATTTAGGGATAAGTATGGGCAGCCAATGCAATCACCAACTTGATTGTATGTAATACTTTAAGAGAAGATGATCCATACGAATAAATAGACAGACATTGCATGAGCCCCTATATGCAGAAAGTTATTGATGGAGGTTATTAGATTTGCTATAATGTTTAAAGGGGCATGCCAAAGAAGGTTTCCAACCTAGGACATCTAAAATGCATTGAATACTTTGGAAGTTGAGTGGGAGGTTTTGTTAGAGTTCCCACAACACAGAATCTAAATGTAAGGCCCAAGTCAGCACCAGCACTCATGAGACATCAGTTCCCCAATCTAACACCACATTCTTTACCTTTGGGAAGCCCCTGATCAGCCTCAGGAGATCCAGTTGCCCCAAGACTTAATGCGCAAAGGATGGTGTCTGGGGAAGGGGTGACAGAGGACCAGGAGCCAACCAATTAAACAGTACGAGTTCTACAAAAGCAAATCCAGAGTACAAAGCCAAGGTCATACACGGGTGATCAGTCCATCAGACCAAGTACAGAGGGAGTAAGCAGAGTTGGGGTCACAGGCAAAAGGTTAGTACAGACTCCATGCAATTGATAGGTCAGGAACAGGCAATGGTCAGCATCAGTAAATCACATAAAACACACTCCAGCACAAATCAGCCCAGGTAAACGCTACAACAGGCACAGCAGAGAGGACCCAGCAGCCAATGGCAGAGTGAAATTGATCAGGAACCATTCTGCTAATCAGCTGCCACACAGCTCCAAATCCCCTTCAGCTGTATGGTCTCAGTGCAGGGGATGCAGAGAAATAAAACACAACCAAAGGGAAGCAAGGATGCTGGAACCTTCAGAGCACTAATTTCTAGTTTTTGCCCCAGCTGAAGGAAATAAGCCGGGTGCACTCGCCTGTGGTGGAACACCGCCCAGTATTGTCGGCCAGAAGTGCCTCCCATAACACTAAATGTTTATTTCTATATATCTTGGTATTGTTGATTGATGTACATTCTGTATTTAATTCATACAGCTTCTATCTTAAAAATATTACAGATCACAGCACTATGTGGCATAAACTCAGCACATGGAACAGTTTGGTGAATGGCTGCACTGTGCAGTGTCAATCCCGTGCATAGATATGTTTGGCTCATACCAAATGGAACGTGTGGCTTTTCTTAATGTAATCCCATCACATGGAATGCTTAGTTTTATGGCTTAGTATAAAAAAACATTTGAATGCCCTGTGCTGAAAGTATATCACCAGCACGTGTAGCTGCTGGGCTCATGCTCAAAAATAATTTTTAAATATTGTAAAAGGGAACTCATTCATGTTTGGCTTGGTTCTATAACCCAATATTTATTGCTGGTTTTTTATCTAAAATACCAAAAGCTGAAAAAAAAAGACCCCCATTACAGATCCACACATGGGTTTGTTATACTGTTGTCATCTTTAAAGCATAATACTGCACTATAGATAATTGTAATAGAATACATGCAAGATCTGTCATGTCTACTTTTCACGTGCGGGTACAGGAGATGAGTGGTGTATGATCCTCTTTCCCTCCCAGCATTTCAGTTCAGACTTTGGCCTTCATAGCTGTACAAGTGCCGCAAAAAGGGCACATCCAGGGTTATTAATGTTATGCCCCTGGAAGATGACAGACATACACATGAACTTAAATCCCTGATCCTTTTCACAATTAATACTGCTAATAGCTATGTATTGTAGACAGCTATTATGAAGAACAGGGCAAAAATTACAACGCCTGATACTAACCAGAAAGCAAATGCATTTTTCGCAGAAAAGCCAAGCAGCTGCTGAACTAAGCCTCATTTTCCACAGTCTGCTGCTGCTCGTATCCACCTTAATGGCAGATCACTGGGAATTGTCCCTGCACTGGCCAATGTTTACTAGATGATTACAAAGTCTAGAAATTCACTAGGTAAAAATTCTTATTTTCAGACATTAATATTTAACTATTAGGCTTGCAAAAGCATTGAGCACAATTTGAGAACTTCTAAATCTAATAAACATACTATTGTTTTAAAGAATTGGTATTTTCAAAAGATTTTCTGTCATTTCTATATTTTAGCAATTTTAATCTGTACTGCTATGCAGAACTCCATCAACTCCAACTCCAGCAATCATCCTATTAGCATTGGTGGGTTGATAGCTGCACAAAGGTCCTTTAGAAATTATGGAACCATTGATATGAAATGTTGGTTGAGCAGGTGCCAGAAACTCGACCTGCTGTCACATTACCAAGAAACGGCTCTTTGGCCGTGAAGCCATTCCTTTTGATTCTCCAACCATGCTTTACTACTGTGAAAATAAAGAAGTTGTGCTAGTAGTAGGTCTAGTTAAGGACTATGGGTTGATCTTTGCGTATTTTGAACAGTTATAGAACTGGTTCTTTTGAAGGAGTGATGGTTGGCTAATTTTTGTTGCAGGGGAGGCACCTGTCCAAAGCAAGGTAGCAGCCATTTGCTGCCCTGGTGCATCACCTTTTAAGCCTTTGTTTGGTGCCTATTTAGGTGGCATTCTGGTACAAAGTAATTATGTAGACTTAGAATCAAACTCAAGCTCCTGTGCTTTGCCTTCAAATCCCTCCACAGTTACTGTCCCACTTCCATTTCTGATCTGATAGAAAAATACCCCCTAGCCGCTCCCTTTGTTCCTTTAATGACCTACTAATGACTTCCTCACTCATAACCTTGTCACACGCACGGTTCCAAGACTTTTCTAGAGCTGCCCTGACTCTTTGAAATGGTCTTCATCGTCCTATTTGACTTGCTCCTACTTTCTGCTCATTTAAAAGAGCACTTAAAACCCATTTTTCCAAACTTGCCCACACATCTTCTTCTGTCTCCTAAACCCTCACTACTTCCCACCATTCCATATTCACCTCCTATTGTGTGATACTTCCCCTACCTCCTAGATTGTAAGCTCTTCGGGGCAGGGTCCTCTCCTCCTCCTGTGTCACTGTCTGTACCTGTCTGTCATTTGCAACTCCTATTTAATTACAGTGCTGCATAACACGTTGGTGCTATACAAATCCTGTTTATTATTATTATTATTATTATTATTAATAATAATAATATTAATAATAATAATAATAATATTGATAACATTAGACAAATTAAATAGGATTACTTACAATGGATTACTAGAAAAAGCTAAGGGATTCAGGGCAGGTTGGTCTTGTGGCCCCTTGGCTAGGCCCCGGTCTTGAAGACGGAACTCATAAGGGGATGAATCTGATTCTCACGGACTATTAACTTAGCTTTAGGGGGAGAAGCCATAGGAGAAGCGACTCAGATGAAGGGTACTCTAGAACAGGATGCTGGTACTGATTTTGGGACTGTCATTAGAATGGGGAACCCTACTCCCAGAGGAGGAATGCTTTTCTCCTAATTTGATATGGACATAAAGCGGAACTAAACCAAAAATCACACTTACCTTTAATCCTGGAGATCCATCCATCCAGAGATTTTCTTTGATCGGGTCCCATGTTTCTCAATCTGGCCAGGCACCGCCATCTTCTTCGGGCTTCTGCGCAAGCACCAGACCAAGTTACATAGATGGGGGAAAAAAAAATTTTTTTCCCCCATTAAAGACAAAGTCGCTTCTGCGCATGCCCGACAATGGCTGCCCCTATGGGGGACAGGGTTGAGCAGGTTACAGCAATTGGGTCCCAAGTTTACCTCTTGACCAGGACACTTTCTGAATGGATTGTGCTGGACACTCTTCGCACATTCCAAAGCCATATTGAATAATGGTTAATGGATAATTACCTTCTCTCAAAACATTGTATTAAACTATTATAGAAACATATGCTTATGGTAGTGATATTTGATCATAAGCCCCTCTGAAAGGCAGTTAGCATGAGGACCACAGACTTTACATAGCACTGTTATTTATGTTAGCCCAATAAAAATTCTTGATAATATTAATAAAATGAGTTGAACTTAATTATGGGTGATGAATAAACAGAGAGGTGCCTATAAAAGAAGAATTTTTTTTGGACCTTACCAGTTGCTGCACAAGGTGGTGACTCCTTTTGGCATCAATGTTATTCTGCAACCGTACTTATAACATTTATTATTAGACACTACTTAATAAATGCATCATCCACATAGTAATGTCCCAATTAAAACTGCAAAAGTGCCTCCAAGCTTCCTGTTTAGTGTAACTATCTATATTTTTTTGTGTCATTTTCCCTACAAAGGGTTAAATTGTTAGTAAGCAATTTGCAATGTTTATATAAGGAGAAAATAATGCAAACATTTGTAGTGTGTCATGCAATAGGTGAGCTTTCACTCATGTCAGCTAATATTACATCCCAGTATAATGATAACGAAGCAGCAGACTAACATGCTATTAACTTCTACAAAGTGCCACATGCTAATTTTAATGTGCTGCATATTGATTGTGACAAATGTTGTGTTCAATTGTGGTTTAAAAACACC
Source organism: Pyxicephalus adspersus (assembly GCF_032062135.1). NCBI lineage: Eukaryota > Metazoa > Chordata > Amphibia > Anura > Pyxicephalidae > Pyxicephalus > Pyxicephalus adspersus. The sequence continues at coordinate 152,343,157 of NC_092859.1, forward strand.
TATGGTGTCCTGTTTTCAGGCGTAAATATACTCATTTATCATACATTAATGGAAAACAATATCAGTAATGAACTCCTGAGCTGTAAAATAAATGGATTTCTCTATCTACTGTGCACCCATCACATGTTTTGCACTTATAAAACTCATTAAATGTGCCTCACATACCAGCTAATTTCTGAGTATGCTATCTACATACAAGCCAATGAATAGTGAAGCAGCTAGCACATTGCATGGAGAATTGGAATTTTATGCAAGCAATGAATGTAGTCTATCACTATAGCACATGTGAAAATAGAAGAAGAGGAATCATTTCCTAGTTATGTGTTAGGATAAAAAATACAATTTATTGTAGGTATTTAATGTATTCAATGGTAAAAAATGTAATACTGCTTGACAAATGTTGTAACTTAATGTGGAACTGTAGAATTGCCGAGAGATGGCAGCTCTTGTCATGATGTGTAAGTATGCCTATGCACTTACATCAGCCCAGCACTCAACTCGGTTCTTTAAAGAAAGCAGGAGGAAACCATTTTTGGCAGAAGAGGTTTGAAAAGTCTTTTTTGTCCAAAAGGGTTTGTCTACTTGGAATTCCAGGTATCGGTTTAGTTGTACTGTACATTGAAAAAGACGCCAACTTAAAATGTTAAACCATCTCCCTGTTCCCCTAACCTAAACTTTTATGAACGTCCTTAGTAAGTTGCTTACCTATTTGAGCATGAGAGCTGCAGTCTCCTTCACTGCTGGTGGGGGTCTTTGCATGCAATTTAGGAGGCAACATTGAAAATGCCCACATCCTTTAGGTAGCATGCTAGTGGGAAGCCTTAAAGCTGAATTTAATGCAAGAAATTACCTTTTTTTGCCTATATAAAGGTCACGGCATTCAAATGCTAAAATTTCTTTCTCTTCTGGAGATATGTCTTTGGAGATGTCACCTATCCATGCACAACTGTTCCCTGGTGTTGGTTTCTAGCCACTGGTTGGACAATTTGCTGTATCCCTGAAAATGTTGCCACCATCTTCTCCTTTTCCTCTGTGTCAATTTTCTTATATATCAGGCTATCAAAACCCTTCCAGGTCTAGAAGAAAATTGTGTTGAGCCTGGTTGGAGAATCCACACATTGACTTCCATCTCTTGAGCTAGCAAACAACACGCATCATTCTTTGACCTGTTTTGAGTCTGCCATATGGTGACTTCCATCTTTTGTACTCTTAGTAAATGCTGTGGAACAAACAGACTAGATGAAAGATCCGTCCAGCTTTGGGAACCTGAAAGTTTCATGTATGGCTCAACACAATGTTTCACTGCCTTTGGTGTTTGTGAGTTTAATATTTTTAATTTTTAATATTGAAGTTTTAATATATAATGTCCCAGGTGGTTTACTTTTTGTGTATTTTTTCTATTGTAGAAGTTTAGGAATCCCAAACTTCTTTAATGGAGGAACGGCCCATACAAATGCTGGGACATCGCCCAGCATGCTGGGAAGGTCTGTGTGAAACACACTGAGCATGGGGAAAAGAAAGAAGTGCAATGGTGTAAAAAAAAGCTGAGTATCAGCTGGAGGTCATGGGTCTTACAGGAGAACAATGACTCAAAGCATGCTTTACATGCTTAGGCAAAAGGGCTGGAGAGTTCTGGCCAGCAATGAGTCCAGATCTAAATCCTATAGAGCTCATATAGAGGAAACTAATAACAACAATTGGGAGAAGGAACCATTCAAATCTGAGAGTCCTGAAGCAGCAGGCAAAGAGTGGTCCAGGATTCCAGTAGAAAGATGTAAAAGACTCATTGTTACAGAAAGCTATTAACATTAGTTATTTCTCCCAAAGGGTCTGCTACCAGGAATTAGGTTAAGAGTGCCAAAAATGTGTCCAGGCAATACCAAAGCATTTGTAATTGCAACAATTTTCTGGGAGAAGTGGTGCATTTTCTGACATAAATGCAAGGGTGCCAAGATTTTTGGCCATATATATATATATATATATATATATATATATATATATATATTTTGACACCGAGACAGGATTGGAGGTAGAAGGGAGATATATTTGCCCAGGATTCCTCTTTTATGTGAGGTATATTTTCCCAAGTTTCCTCTCCTGTGTGAAATAGCAGGTGGAAGACTCTCACCTGTGAGATAATTAATGAAGAAACACTGAGGGTGGGGATATAACCCAGAGCCAGGAGCTCAGTCAAGAGCCTAATTTGGAGAGACACAGACAGGGGTCTGTGCAGTCTCAGCGTAACTTGGAGAGACTGTGGACTGTGTAGGAGAGCTCTGTTTGGAGGTGCAGACAGTCGGTCTGTGAGGAGCTCTCTCTGCCTGGGGACACAGAAAGTTGGTCTGTGTGAATGAACTCAAACCTGAGTACAAGGTTGCTGAAAGCCTAGTTTGGAGCTGACAGGGAAAAGCCCTCCAGCTGATAGACAGGAACGTTGGATGTATAGTAAGTGCCGGACAGGCGAGTCAGCTTAACACCTTTACCTCAGTGTGTGGTCTGAATTGGATGAATCAGACAAGTGTCCTTTGACCCCAGCAAAGGCGATCCTGAGCTTAACCCCTCACAATATATATATATATATATATATATATATAAATATGAGAGAGATAAAGTAAATATATTATTGTAAGAAGCATAAAATTACATTATTCTTCTTTTCATATTTTCATAATCCTGCTACATTTAACCTCAGGCTGTAACACCACTTGATAAATTTTGTTTCCACTGACTACAATGTGCTGTTGGCATTAAGAGAGGTGAGGTTCCAGTTCGTATTTCCTTAAAATAAAATGCGGCTTTCTCAGGTGAGGATGCTGTTATGGAAATGCCATTGTATGTGTAGGTGGACTAAACACAATATTAGATATTATTTTCAATGTTATTATTATTTAAAGCTGTTAAAGTATCCCTGACAACCACACGTCTGGATGTGTTTAACAGTTTGCAGTGACAAAACTTGTAGAGAAATGCCTGGTTTAGCCTTCTTAGATTCTCACGGCAAAAGTGTCTCCTAGATCTATGCCAAGAATACAAAACAATATGCAATACAATATACGTACTATAGTCATTAGGCATGCCATGATTACTAACTGATTACTTTTTTTTTGAGTGTGCAACCATTGTGTAGAGATTTTTTGGTTGCTCTTCTGAATCCACCTGAATATCCAACATTTAGTATGATGCTAAGAGAACTGAATAACCCCTATATTCAATGAAAAATTAATGCAAACAGAGAAGTGTGCCCCTTGATAAGAGGCTCGCAGCTGGCTGTACTATTGGTTACCAGTGGCTATGAACTTTTGTTAAGGTTGACAGCAGGCAGTATTCTCATTGGCTGGTGGTTGTCCAGTTGGTACATACTGCTTGAGATACTAATTCTGGAACAATTACCTATGAAGTAATGAATATGTTTGTGTAACATGACCATAGGACAATCAGCATTCTTGAAAAGTATGTAGAGCTTTTATTTTAAAATAATAATTTATATTGGGACGATATCTTCCCAATAATGAGTGTACAGGCTACAACAATTACATTAATATACACAAACGTACAACATAATAAATACATAGTAATCAAATATTACCTTATAGTTGTTAAGCTGGTATAGAGATGTTGCAGAATAGAAGCAAGGTAAACTGCGATTGGGGGTATCTGTAAAGAACTGTTGGCAATGTAGCAATTGTAAATTTCTTACATTTTTGAGGGTTTTAGACCCTGGTAATTTTTTGAGCATTGGGGAACCCTTACATAAACCTTGGAAGGTCACTGGAAATAAACCCCTTGCATCGGTGGCTAGTGGAAAGAATGCCTCCCTTACACGTTAAAGAAAGTTTTGGTGTCATGGTACTGACAAGGGGCATTGGCCATGAAAGTCATAGACCTATAAAGTCAATATCACATGGGAGGTCAATCGGCCAAAGCTTAAGGAACCCCTTGGAGGAATCTTAGGGTTCCCTGGAACCTTGGTTATGAATAGCTGTTTTAGACAATAAAATACAGATTTTAATTGTATTCTGTAATAACAATGCAGAGACTGGCAGATTGGGTCTGATTATTTAAAGCCTCCAGGATCACCCAGGTTTTCCCATGATAGTCTACCTTTTGCAGTCTTGGAGAGCTTTAATGAATCAAACCCAATGGGATAACTACTTGGAAGTGATTGTCCTGCTTCTATGTCAATAATTATATCACAACTTTTTCCTAACTTTTCATCTATCAGTCTTCCTCCTTACATACCAGGCAACATTCACACACATCAGTCACCTTTCCTACATCTAAGTCATCATCTTTACATGTTATTCATCCTTCTCAAATCTTAGTCACTCTCTTCACATTTCATTCCTTCACCTCAGATAATAGTCATGCTCTTCATATCCCACTCAATGGGTCTGATTTATTAAAGATCCCCAAGGCTTGAGATGATACATTTTTATCAGTAAATCTAAGGGATCCAGCAAACTTGGAATGTGGTTTAAAAAAAACCCAATCCTGGGCCAGATCCACTCCAGGTTTGCTGGATCACCCAGGATTCACAGATGAAAGTTTATCTTCTTCATCCTTTGAGAGCTTTAAAAAAATCAGGCCCATCGTCTTTCTATCAAGGTGTCCTCCTCACATCTCTGTTATCTGCCACATGTATCGGTTGTTACCTTACTCGCATATCAGTCATGCTCTTTTTTCAGTTTAATTGAATAAGAAGAGCAAGAAGAAACCTGTATGTCCTAAAATGAAAATCATATATTCTGATCTACCGATTTATTCTGCTAACTTTTAAGTTTGTGGTTTTGTTATTTTTTTTATATGTTTATCTTTTTTTTTTCTTAAAGTAGAATTAGGCTAATTCCAGTTCTGCAGTTGAATTCATCTGTCTGCCACAGGCTCAGCCGAGCTTCCAACCATTTCCCTTCAAATAAATGGAATCAGCTGGGAACCACTTTATACAGGCAAATGCAGTGGCCAGGGTTACTGAACATGTATTCTTGCTTCTGGTCACCCTTCAGTTACCACCAGTTACCAGTTACTTCACTTCCTTTGACTTGAATGCAACTGCCTTTAACTGGAGTTCACAGCAGCTGGAAAGCGGTCAAAATTGGTTGTGATTGCAGCTGGTGAACTGAGAAAAATCTATCAAATTTTTGGAAGCATTGAACAGCACTGTGGTATAACCTTATAGCTGCCTCTACTTTGCCTTTCTTGGTTCCTCCTCCCTCCCCTGTTGGTTAACACAATAATACATTTTTTCAATATAAAATATCTCAGCATATCTTATTTTATACCAAATGACAAAACCTCCAGGTCAATGCGTTCATCCATGCAATGTGGACAGATCAAGGCTTGTGGTGGGGGCAGCAAGGTGCTATACATAGCTTTCTGAAAATATCACAGTACCCTGACTCAGTAGAATAGTATACAGTAGATTTGTACACAGGTAACCCTAGGTAATGCCTATGTATGTTGCTTATTCTCTCAATTAGAAGAAATTAAGTTCAGTGATTAAAAGGAGTGGTCTCGGAAGAAAAGACTTAGATCCTCCAGTGTTGGTATGAGGCTGACTTAGTGAAGCTTATAATGCACACCATACACCATGTGTGAACCCACACAAAAACAGTGGGCCTGATTTTCTAAAGCTCTCTAAGGACAGAGTGAAGCTGGGTGATCCCGCAAACCTAGAATGGATCTAGTCAAGGATTGTAAACAATTGCTAACAAATAGCAAACGACTTTTAGGAAATTTATTCCAGGTTTGCTGGATCACACAGCTTCACTGATGGAAATGTATCCTCTCCAGCCTTACGGGGCTTTTATACATCAGGCTCACCAATTGTGGCTAATTGCACAAAAAAAATAACCTACATAATAAACACTTTTAGACTTTTTTCTTTTACAATAATGTTTATTGTTTTCAATAGTATTATTATACCAAGTATTGCTTGTTCATTTATCATCAACAGCATTGCAACATATTATATATACAGCAGATAAAGAAAAAATGAATCCCAATGAACAAATATGACTTATGTCCGTCCAAGAATATAGGATACAATAAATACAAGTCTTCTTGTACATGATTGGCCTGTAGGATGGAGTACCATCACTATGGAGCTGAATTTGAATTGTTAGTATAAAAGATGCAGATTTCAGACCCTTGGGACTCTATTTATAAAACAGAAAATCTGACATTCCCTTAAACAGTCCTTGGCGGGAATCAATTACTATAATATAAAATATTATAAAATATATATACTATAAAATATTTTGCATTTACGTTTTCAATCATTTTATTTGCTCATTTCTTATAGCATTGAAGGAATACATAATCAAACTAATATAAAAGCTTTCATTTAAATTAGAAATAAATATATTTGTCATGCCGTGTACTAGCAAAATAATTGTATAAAATGCTTGTAATGAATCATTGGTCATTTTCCATTGCTAAAATATATTGACAATAAAATATTTGCCCGGAGATGAGCTTTAGGCTTTAATTTAGTTCTTTTTGTCTTGGTCTCCTTCCATTGTACATGTCTGATTTTAACTCACTCAAAAGTTTTTTTATTCACCTCTTCTTTCTTTTCTTTTTTTTTCTTTTTCTTGTGATTCTTGTGAATTATGAGAACTGTTTCCCTCTTCTGTCTTCTAGATCTGGGTGCGCCCCCTTCACCCGTATGCCAGTCACCTTTTCTGTACATCCTTACATCTTTTTAAGACTTTCACACAGATGTTCAAAGTGAAGAAGCATTTATGCAAATACAGTTGCGTGGTGTAATCCTGAACTTACTATGACCCTGCAGGAAAGGCAAGTAGCAAAGATTTCCCCATCACTACAATACAAGAGGGATTTCTCGTAACCCCACGCGTTTCTTTATTGCATTTTTTTTTCTTGTCTCGAAAAAGCTTTCCAGGCAGATAGAGAAATACAGAAGAGAAGAGATTACATATGCTATAGCAATAATTGTATTTTGTTTTTTGGAAGTACCATCTAACAGTAAAAAAAATAATGATACTCATGCAAAAAACATGGATTTCTATTTCTAATATTTCTTAAAGTGGAAATGTAAAAAGGTGATAAATATTATCAAGAAGAATTTTATTGCAGGAGAGGCCATGCATGTCGCTTGTCCGAAAAAGGTTTGCTCAGACCATTAGTGGGGACATGACCTTGCACACGACCCCTGTTAGCGGCACCTTGCCAGGTGTTTGGCCAATCACCCTGCTCCTCTGCTTCTTACAGCACATTTCAAAACCCTATTCATTTTCTATTGAGCTGTAGATAAGATGCAAGTGAATAAATCACAGCAGTGAATCACACCTTATTGGTCAGCTGTTAGGTGGTGTTTAGCTAGTCAGAGATGCCATACTCCACCACAATCTAGCGCACCTTGTTTATCCCCTCCAACGGCATTGCAAAGAGTATCAAGCAATTAGCTGGTGGTCCTGTGCTCAGCAGGTTGCAGTCCCCCCAGTTTCACACCTCCTTGCAGATTCCTACCTTTTTCAGCATCCCCAGGGAAATTGGGAGGTTAGTTCCTGACTATGATCATGTCATGTCATACTAGTCCTTTTTAATTTCTAGTTGTCTGTTGTACAGACAGGCCTGGAATGGAGTGAGGAATAGGGGAAAGACCTGCATGACTGGGGGGACAGGGAGTAGACACGGTGGTTAATAGGTATTTTTTTGTGGTGAAGAAAAGGTCAGGTTGGGGATTGGTAAGTAGGCAGAGGTGAGGGAGGGGTAAAGTGATATAAGGAAACAAAGCAGAGTGGTCATTCAAATTTAGAAATTAAAAGGGAAAAAGTTCTCACCCACCTGCCCCTTTGTATCTGGGTGAGATATTTTGTGGCGGTTGAGGTCCTCAAGGGTAGTCTGTTTTTGGTGGTGTTGTGGGTGGGGTTGGGAGATCTATCTTCAGTGTGGGGTCCCCAGGTTGATGAGAAGGTAATATAATGATGAAACAGGGTTGGGGTTGGCCCGCGCGCAGTAGTGATATCGTTCCCGAGCTAAATGTAAGGCATCTGGGAGCAAAAATATCAGTTTTGGCACAGGTCCCAAAGGGAAAGGTGTCAAAGTGCTTGGAAATACTGAGGCTGTTAGGCAATTGACATCACATCAACTCCAATTCCAAGGCCCAAGATTCCTAAAACTTGTTAGGGAAACCATTTTAGGGATTTTTTTTCCACCAAAAATAACACAAGCATGTGATGGGAAATTTTAATACATTTTTTTACTGATTCTTTTGATTTTTGGGGGAGCTGAATCTGAAAATGACATCCATTTTTTCCCCAACACATAAGTTAGTGTAATGTGTTGCAATTTATTGTGATTTGCAACTAAGCACACCTTCACAATGCACTGCTGCACAATGCAACATTCTCTATATTTGTGTACAATGATCATTGAATACATTGCAGTGTGAGTAGTGTATTTCAAGTGAAAGTCAATATGTATGCATTTAGTAAAATGCACCACACCCCACAGTGTGAAAAAGACCTTTTTCTTTATTGGTTGTTTAAAATACCCTTTGATATATAAAAGAATTTTGAATCCCTATTCCTCTTAAAACGAATGAAAAATATGGACAAGGGTGAATGAAAATTCCTTTCAGCCTCATGAAAGTCAAAGTGTTCCACAATTCAATAAAAGATTCTTAATTATGTTTTAAATATTTATGCATCGTATAATGGAGAAGAATGATATGAAAATGTTAAAGCTGCTGACTAATTAGTGGGTATTAGTGGGCATTTTAGGCATCTTTAAAGATATCATTAATGCAGCCCATTTACTGTAAAATGCACAGAAATATTCAAAATCCTGGCTGGAAGTCATTATTAATAGAGTAAAATGGAATTAACTGGTGGGATTGGAAATTGTAACATCTACAAAATAGCTTTTGATATGTGGAATCAGTTATCACTTTTATGTTTTTATTTGAAGTTATAACGTCATTAAGGACCACTTTTATTTACATTTAAAGTATTCCAGTATGTAAAATTCTCAGGATTTATTTCACTTGTGGAGTGTGTTTCAGTCAAGCTTTTAATATTGCCCTGCAGACTTTTATCTAGCACTCCCACTAGTAGAACTTCAAGCAACAATCTTCCCTTACATTGTACACTTAGATGTCCTTGCTGGAAATGCTTAACATTTACAGTACCCCAACAAGCGTGTTCATGGCACCTCTAGTTCGCCTCTTCTACTTCCCATTCCTACAAACTTTTATCTTCTACAATCTTTAACTTCCATTGTTCCTTTCATAGCAAGAACATCTCAGAGTATCAGAGTATCAACACTTGACTGGAAATTGTTTAACTGGAATGGGAAGTAGACAAAAATCTTATCAGGTCAAAAATAATAAGATCAACATGTTGGCATGTCAAAGGTAAGTAAGTCATTTTTTTAAATACTGTATATATTCCAATATAAACTGCTCCAAAAGGAATATAAAGCTAAGCCAAAATATACCATCATTCAAACAGTAGTCAACAGAAATTCCAATAAAATAATATGAATAAATACATCCCTTTATTTAAAAAACAGAACATTTTTAATCATATAGACTAAATCTGTATATCCTTTTCCCAGGGTAAAGTTTTTAGTACTTTTGAGTTGGTTAAGATGGGTCACTTGTTACTCAGTGATTTTTTGTGCATTATTGGCCACCAGTAGATGGTGCTGTGTCCTCGTGTAAAGTGTGTAACAAACTCTAATAATGAAAGCAAGTTTGTTTTCCACTTCACATGAAGACACAGCACCATCTAGTGACTCATGTATAAACAGAGATTCTTTTCTTGATTACTTTTTCAGATTATAAAAAATCTTGGTCAATACATGAGTATATATTGTAATTGACCAGAGGTAAGTACTATGCAGGTTTCAGTGGATAGTTAAGAAATAAATAGGAGAGCGCATGAAAGATAATATACTGAAAGCTCCAATCAGGGCAAGGAGGACAAAAGCATCTGTAGACTGGCAGTAACTTAAGACCTCAGAACAAATAACATTACAAGTAACATTACAACATAGGGTGCTTTAGTTATATGTGCAATCCTACTGATGGTTAAAACTTTATCCTTTTATGTGTATATATATTATGCATTTGGACACAAGTTTACATTTTGGAATGCTAGTCCTTGCAAGTCAAGGAGTTATTGATTTTTTGTAATATCTCATTACAGTCTGTGGGATGTATTCATAAGTCATAAGTCATTAAATAAGTCATAATGGGACTTATTCAAAGCTTTATATGTACACTGTTCTTTTGTTTCATTCAATATATAGTCATCAAGCTTCTATCATACACTGACATCTGTCACAACGTCAAAGGGGAAGGTTGGTGGACCCTCCGTGTCACCAGTTTAGTAAGTGAAGACGTGCACGGGGCGCAGAGTCTAAACAACAGCCCAGTCTTCTCCAGAGCCTCTGGTGACCATGTGAACATGTCTGCGGGATGCTGCCAGGTTACAGCTCCATGCCCACCAAGGCAGGTGACTGCTGACAGGCAACAACATAGCATGGTGTTGGAACGAGAGACAGATAAGCCAAAGGTCAGGGCAGGCAGTGATTAGAAATAGTCAGAGGTCAAGCCGGGGTTGTTCCACAAGCAAATCTGGAACAAAAGACACAGACTGGAACAGTGGGAACCTAAGAGCAGAACCAAAAGGAACTCCTTGTTCAGGCAACCTGTTTCCAGTTACTTCTTTATAAGGGGAAGGTCATGTGAAGGATGGGGGCATGTGACCTGCAGACATCCTAACTCACCACCAGAGGGACTGCTGGGTAGGAGGCAGTGCAGGTGCTATTTGCATGTTTTCCAGCAGGTGCAGTGTCTCTACGGAACATTTTAGTCCTGAGGCAAAGGGGCAGCTGACAGGGAGTCAAATGAACTGGACAAGGAAGAAAGCAGGGACTGGGATCACTAAGCAGAGCTGGTGCTGGCAGCAGGAGAATGCAAGGTGGGTGACCCTGAAGAGGGCACAGATCCCCTGGTCCTGTGGGGATCTGTGACAACATCATTATGTGCATTACATTGGGCCTGATTTATAAAAGCTCTCCAGGACTGAAGAAGATACACACACCATCATGGGGGAACTTGAATGATCCAGCAAACCTGATTCTGTTCCAGGATTGAAAACAATTGCTAGCTAATAGTAAATGTGTTTTTAGTAATCCATTCTAAGTTTGGAGAGCTTTAATAAATCTGGCCCATTGACTGTGTATGAGCATAATATATGTAACCCATTTATTGTGTTCTGCATATCAGTTTGGTTTAATATAACCAACTGAATCTCTGGAATTTCAAGGGACCCCATCAATTTGTAAGCCTTGGTCAGAATGAGAATAAAGTAAGTATGCTTATTAATGACTTTTATCATTTTATCTTTTATTGAGGTACGGTGAGGCTCCTCAACATTTGTTTGCAATCATCTTAACCCCCCTAGCGGTAATCCTGAGTGTGACTCAGGGTGGATTTTACTTGCAAATAGCGGTTATCCCGAGTCACACACGGGGTCGCTTTAGGCTAAGAAAAACTCCACTTACCTTCCTCTGTTGTCATCCCCCGTTGTCCTTCTGGTCCCTGCAGGTCCTGGGGACATCTCTTCTCTCTCCGATTTCCAGGCGTGAAGTGAAGAGCCGAGATCTACAGGGTTTCCCGTGATGTCGGTGCGGGCGCCGGTTCGTGCGGGCGGATCGACGGTAAATTCAAATCATTTTTATATTGGATTCAATACAAAATAGCTGTATTGAGTCCAATACAAAGAAATCTTAAATTAGGCCGTTAGGGCGGTTTAATTATTCTTCCACCCATTTTGCTATTTAGGATTATTCTAACATTTTGTCCTTGATTGTACCAATCACATTTATGTTTTAAAACAAATGTCACAAACTCTGCATTTCTTGCATAGATGCAAATTACATTAGGATTTCCAACAGACCTAGGAATATCAATGTCAAACATCCCAAGAATCCTCAATAGAATAATGGAGTGATTGTAAGATTAATACAAATGTGTTCACAGTGGCCACAGCAAAAGGCTACAATGGCCCACTTATGTTTCCATTACTAAATGTAAACAATTGTGATCCCTGCTGAAATATAAACAATTGTGATCCCTGCTGAAGCACGAGCTATGGTTCTGCTTTAAATCTAGCGATCAGTCTTTAATAATGTAAGTTTTGAGTATTTTTAATTTTTGTACTTTAGATAGCAATAAATATTGGAGCAGTAGATCCAAATACTAAAAGGCATTTACGACAATTTACCAAACCATGCAATGTGAAATAACTCAAAACAATCAATCTTGTATCACCTTTCATCCATACAAATCAAAAGATTTATGAAAGACAATTGCTGATTGGTTATTATAGACAACAGCACTATTTCCATTGTTTCTTGTCTTATTAAATAAAGCCGACGATTCTTCCAACAACAGATTATATAATAAAAATACCCACCTTATCTAGCCACAGTTTTACTTTTAATTAAATCTGTTTTATTGCATCTGTCAAAGAAGTATAATGGGAATAAATATAAACTGTGTATTTACAGATAATCACTTTCATTCCTGAAATTGCTCTACAGTTAATAAATAGAAAAGAGGGCTCGAGGTGTGAGGAAATGAATGGTATATGCAGTCAATTTATCATCCTGCCTCACATTGCGATTTATGTGTGACTACTCGCCCTGTGCAATAGCGCAATAGATCACTAAACACCAACAGAAATATAAATTTGAAAATATGTACTAGCCTCCCCAACCTCTAAAGACTGTGAGATATTTCGACCTAGCCTCTAGTTTGAAGACTAACATCTCTAAAACAAACACCTCTCCTATAAATCTCTCACACTCCAACTAAAAAGACTACTTGCTCTCAGTTTGCAAATATAAACCTTTATAATGCTAACAAAGGTCTCCTGTAGCTTTCTTGTTAGAAAGAGCTCATTGCCGGATGGTAGATTCATCTTTCGCATATACAAAAATCTTGGAAGGAGGAGTAGTCATGCTTGGCTGGCCTACTCTGACTGTTCAGTCGCCCTCGAAGTAAGAAGGGCAATTGTGCATTGAAAAGGTTATCATCTAGTTCAACAGTCACCAACCTTTTTGACCTCACCGACCACTAAATTCATATAGATTTTTTTTATAAAGATAAATACATTTGTAAAATAATGATCTCCCTATTGGTGCTGACAAGGACCGTAGGGGATCTGATTCATTGATCAGCTCACGGTTAGGTGAAGTATTACTATTGTTACTATTATCATTACATGCCTCATCTTTGGTATTACTAAAGAAATGTAAAATATTTGTTGGCTTTTTCTTATTCATTATGGGTTTATTTCATCTAGGACCAAACAAGAAATTATAGTTATCAAAGTCAAACTATTTGATGCCGTAATTATACCAGTTGAAGAAAATACACAGTTAAGGTCATACTTACCTAAAAGAGCATCTAAGACATAAACAAAAAAAAAAATAAACAATCGGATGAGAATCGGTATTGGCAGAGTGGGGTGACTGTTGTAATGGTGGAAACAATACTGAATTGTACGGCTCGGCAACGGATGCCTCATACAACTTAAGACTACACTGACGTCACGTTGCGCTTTGTCCACGGACCACCCCTTGCCGACCGCTGGCCTAGTTTTAAGTCTCAATTGGAAGAATGTGAACTGACTTTTAATATCTTGCTCCTGTCTAGAAGAAATAATAATCATTGTTAGAGGGCCATTTTAGGACTGCACTGTATACATGGGGAATTTTTTTTTTGCCATGTTTTTTTTTTTTTGCCACCTTAGGTGTTCTAGGCAACCCAGCTGGAATCAAATGGGTTCAGTTGAAGAAGAATGTTGGAGATCTGCCCTAATCCACTAAGAAGAAGTAGCCTGCAATCTTCCATTATACCAGTTGGAACCAGAAAATTTTTAGCAAGGAATGTACAGGATGATACATTTGATTTACCTACGGATGTTTCAATTTATAAAACCATCACCAGGAACAGTGTTATAATATTTGGCAAAAAGGAGCTTTTTATTGGATGGCTCTAAGGAATGCATTTTCGACCTTCAAAGCTTTGAGGATATATTGCTGCTATAATGGCTATATATTGCTTCAGGCTCTTCTACTCCACTGGTACAACCAAAAACTTGCTACTGACATGGCAAAATGTAAGATGCTTCCTACTGCCCATTAGACTGGCAAACATATTTAGGACCACCTCTTACCCATTTTCCCAAAGAAAAAATTCAATGTTATTGCAAAAAGAAAAAAAAATACTTACAATGACTTTTTGATTTCATTGCCTTACACAAATTGTCATTTTTGTCTAGTTGGGTTGGGGAGGGAGCAAACATACACAGGGTATACTGTGTATTTTTTAATTCCATGGTTCCAAAAGTTGGTGGGGTTTGGTTCTTCAGAGAAAAAGATGGGCAGCATGATCGCTATCAGAAGATTTTGGGCCCCAAACTAGGTAAACTTCCTGGACTCCCAGCCCCCATGTCTGAAAGTTCCAACATTGAAAATGTCATGCTCTATTGACTAGTGTCTGGTATAGAAGTACCCCTTGCCCCCCCCCCCCCCTTCTATAATCCCTGATGGTGGCTAGAAATCATCCAGATTTTTCTTAAAGCAATATATAGCAGTTGCTGAAACTTCTTCCTGAGGGAGCTGATTCCACATTTTCACAGACCTTACAGTGAAGAATCCCTTCCTTATCCGGAGCTTATACTTTTTTTTCCTCCAAACGCAAAGAGTGTCCTCTTGTTCTTTGTAATGACCTCAAAGTGAATAATGGGGAAGAGAGTTCTCTATATGGACCGTGTATATATTTATACAGGGTGATCATATCCCCCCTTAAAGGTCTCATCTCAAGGGAGAATAGAACAGAGAACAGTTCAACTAATCTCTCCTCATAGCCGAGCTCCTGCATTCCTTTTATTAGTTTAATTGCTCTTCTCTGCACTCTCTCGATCTCAACATTGTCCTTTTTGTGAACTGGTGCCCAAAACTGGACTACATATTCCAGATGTGGTCTGACCAATGCTTTCTACAGGGGCATGCTGTTATTAAGTCTATGATCTACCAGAACCAGAACCAACTCCTTAAAGATCTTGACTTTATCCCAAGGGAAGAGGCACCACCCATGACAGAAGTGGAGGCTTCAACATCAGTGGTTTCATATTACGCTCCTAACGACGGACAGTTAACGTTCTTTTACACCTTGTTGAGGGAGATACGTTGGATCATACCCTAGATAAAACAAAATTGAGTAAATATAGAGACCCTCCAAAGAAGAGTCATCATTCTCTTTTATTAAAAAAATATAACCTTATAGATTCTTGGAGGGAAATGAATCCTTCCACTAGGGATTATACTCACATATTGATCATGTATTTGTTCAACCTCATATGCTCTCAGGTATTCTAGGGGCTCGTACTTTGTCAACCCAATGGTTGGATCATGATCCACTGGCTGTTTATTTAAGGGGTTTCAGTAGGACTCAATGAAAATTTGAACCTTAGAGCCAGCTACACAAAGAAAAAAAGAATAGTTGTTACAACTATTTTCAAATCAACAAATTTAGTGATACTTCTCCAGCAATAAATTGGGAAGCCCACAAAGCATACATTAAGGGAGAACTTAAAATAGGCTCCTCTCGTAAAAAAAATCAAAATAAATTGATCGAATACCAACTTAAAGAATACCATGAGCAATTGGAGGTTAAGCGTACAGAACTTAACTTGATCCTTACAACTAGGGGAGAGAAATTGATAAGCTGGGCGGCACATACATTTTTCATGTGGAAGGATAAACCAGGTAGCCTTTTGGTTAATAAACCCCCTAAAACTAAACTTAAGGATGGTAGACTATCCCAGAACCCAGAGAAAATAACGGCAACTTTTGAAGATTTTTATGGTCAACTGTATAATTTGGTGGACTCAACCTCCCGAGAGGGAATAGAGTATTTTCATCAAGATCATAACCTTTCTAAACTTAAACCTAATCATAAGGAATTGTTAGAAAAACCTTGTATGCTAGAAGAACTGAATAATGCCTTTAGATTAATTATTGGGAAGTTCACCTGGACCGGATGGCTTTTCTAATATATATTATAAAATCTTTGGCCGTATCCTGACACAACATTTACTGGAGTACTTTACCTTTTTGAGAGATGGCCACCCATTATTGAGAGATGTCAAAAGGGCATTTATAAGCGTGATCCCAAAACCAGGGAAAGACGACATACAACATAGAAAGATGGATGTAATCCATCAGGTCCTGGTGCTTTGTCAACCTCATTTTTCCCAGCTGTTTCTCAATATCAATTCTGAGCTATTGTGACTCATTTAAGGCAGTGATATTGCTATTATGAATTTGGACTTGAATTCTGCCATTTTCCTTTGTGCATGCAGAGCTAAAAAAATGTTTAGTAAATCTGGCTTGTCTTTATTTCCAGTTACCAACCCAGCAACATCATTTAACCTCCCTAGCGGTTCATTTCTTTCCGGTTTTATATGTCTAAAAGCGGTACATTGTTTTTCATGAAAATTTATTTTACAGTACACTATATTAGTATGAGTATAATCAAGTTTGAAACACAAAATCATGGAAAAATAATAAATTGAATAAATTAAAAAAAATCTATATATTTAACAAAAAAATGTTTTTTAACTTTCTTCAAATTAAAAAAAAAATACATATTATACTCATACGATTATATATACTGTAAAATAAATGTTCTTGAAAACAATGTACTGATTTTACATATAAATCCATTGTATTGCATTCAATACAGTTATTTTGTATTGAATGCAATACAAATGGATTTTGAATTTCCCGACCCGCCGGCAACGTACCCAGCACCGACATCACCGGGAACTCCCTGATGACTCATCGGATGCAGAAGCCAGCCAGGGGAAGAGAGAAGAAGACGGAGATCGCAGCGATGGACGATATCCTCTTAAACGTATTGCCCATTGCAATATATTTTTCAGTTTGCTTCTGTAGAACAGACTTGAAACATTCCCATTTCTGTTCTGTGTTCTTTGAGGACAATATTGTCTCCCAGTCCAAGTCACAGAGAGCCGCCCTTAATGATAAAAAATTTGCTCTCCTAAAATACATTTTTTTTTCCTGTTTTTGCTTTCTGTTTACATTACAGATTACATTAAATGAAGTCATATTATGGTCACTGCTACCCAGATTCTTTTTTATTTGCACATTTGTTATAAGCTCTGCATTGTTAGAAAGAACTAGGTCCAGCAGAGAATAATTGCTAGTTTGGGGCTTCTATAAACTGTACCATAAAATTATCTTTTATTAAATTCACCAATTTCCTCCCTTTTGCTGTTCCTGTAGCGCCAATACTCCAGTCATTGTCAGGGTAGATGAATTCTCCCATGATTAAAACATTTCCACTTTTTGCTGCTTTTTCTATCTGTGCTAGTAGTTGATTTTCTATTTCTTCCTTAGCACTGGGGGGCCTTTAGCAGACTCCAATAATTAATTGTTTGTTATTCAACCCCACTTTCAACTCCACCCATAACACCTCAACCTCACCGCTTGTTCCATCCGCAATTTCTTCTTTCACATTCACTTTTAGATCACTTCTCACATACCACCACCCTTTCGTTTGACTCTGTCTTTAAGAAAGAGATTATACTCAGGAATATTGCCCTCCCAGTCATGCGAAGAACAAAGCCAGGATTCAGCAATACCAACTAAGTCATAATTCTCTTCACTTATTAAGGCTTCCAACTCCTCTATCTTGTTTGCTAGACTTCTAGCATTGGTGAACAGGCTCCTTAAACCATTGCTGCATTTACCTGCATTAAAACCATAGCTGCATTTGCTCATTGTTTGCCAAATCGTTCTGTTTTTCAGTACAATTAGTACTGCACAATCCAATGTTTGTTTGTAACATGGAAGCTCCTTAAAATTATCTATAATCCTCCCCCCAACTATCCCCAATCAACACTCCACTAGTGTCCGACCCCTGACTAACCTTTCTGCCACCTTATTTAACCTCCCTAGTGGTACATTTCTTTCCGGTTTTATATGTCTAAAAGCGGTGCATTGTTTTTCATGAAAATTTATTTTACAATATAATATCATAGTATGAGTATAATAAAGTTTGAAACACAAAATCATAATAAAACAATAAATTGAATAAATTAAAAAATCTATATATTTAAAAAAAAAATATATTTTATTTTAAAAAAAAAATGCATATTATACTCATACTAATATATATACTGTAAAATAAATATTATTGAAAACAATGTACTGCTTTTACACATAGCACTGTACACACACACCAACGTCACCGGGAACTCCCCAGTGACTCATCGTGTGCAGAAGCCGGCCGGAGGAAGAAGAAAGAGGACAGAGATCGCAGCGATGGACCACACAGGATGCCAGCGGATCAGGTAAGGCTGTATTTACCTTCCCATAGGTTTACCTACCCTGAGTGTGACTCGGGGTTACCACTTTCAGCAACTTTTTTCTACCCTTACACTCGGGGTTACTGCTAGGGAGGTTAACTTTCCCACCCCCCTCTGTCCTAATTTAAATATTCCTCCACCATTCCCCTAAGTCTTTCCCCTAGCACAGCAGACCCCCTTTCATTTAGGTGCAAACCATCTCTGGCATACAGGTTGTACCCCAATGAAAAGTCAGTCCAGTGCTCTATGAACCAAAACGCTACCCTATTACATCAGGACTTACCTTGAGCTGTCTAAACTCCCTCTGCCTTTCCTGTATTGCGCATGGCACAGGCAATAGTCCAGAGAAGTTCTAAATATATCTCTTACATACCACTCTGCTGCCTTATGTATCTAAAATCCAGACATTCACTATTTTTTTTATTTTGGCTACATTGTCCTCAGTGCATCATTACATCCATACATTATCCAAATACTCCCCAGTGAAAAGTTAAAAAATAATGGATAATGGGTACTCTTAATAAATTTAAATTTAACGTTGTCTTAATCCATGTAAAACAGAATAGACTCAGTTGCTCATCACACTTTTTTACATGTCTTCCATAATGTCTGTAGTGAATTATTAATCTGGGGTTGAAATACCAAATAGCCACTTATCCTGATTAAGGACATCAATAGAGACAAATTAACGAAGCTCACATTCATTTGGCTGCAAAGTTCCTTTAAACTAAAATCAGATAGGCAATGCTGATCAATAAGAACACAGGATTTTCCTGTTCAGCTTTTCTCCTCTGCAATGCAATCTTGTACTCTAAGCAGTTGTGTGATCACTTGAAGCTAATCTGTACAAGGATTGTTAACACACGTGTCTATGCTGATTTTTTGTCTAATGTTGAATACATCATTGGTTGGATTTACTTAAGGATTTTAGGCTGTTTATTTGGCAAGTGAATTATTACTCTGCAAGGGTCAGAGAAGCTCTATTATTGAAAGCCATCCAAAAAAAAGAATACTTTGCTAAGGAAATTTTCACTAAATTCTCCAAGCCCGGTGTATTAACCCTTGAGACTATCACAGAGTAAAGGACTCTTTTAGTAAATCAAACCCATCATATTAAGATGCTATAATTCATGCCATGCAAAAACACAAAAGACTCGGTTGTCCATTCAGCTGCTTTGCATATTGAAAAGACATTTTTATGTAGAATTTGAATTATACTTGAACACAGATTTCATTTCTGGAGAATGCTTCCAATGAATAAATGTATTGGTTGTAAGTTCTAGCAGGCAGGGCCATTCTACTTTCTGCTTTATTGTTTGTTAGATTATGCTAATCCTTTCATATTTATTCTGTGATTTCCAGGGATTGTAAAGTACTGTACAATATTCTGAAGCTACATAAAATGTAATAATGAATGACTGAATGAAAGACATAGGGCTGCCTTTATTACACATGTCCCAGTTATCGGTTTTAGGCTTTTAAGAACATTGGCTTAGTAACGCATAAAATGTGCTCCGTTAAATTTGCCTTGATGTCTAAAACACATCATACCATGTGGCACAGCTAATTCTGTTTCAGTTATTGTTTTACCTTAATTTAATTAGCCAAAGATCCTATATAAACAAATGTTCTTAATGTATAACAAGAGGGGGAAATCAAATATAGCATACATGGTACAGTCTTTCTCTTCTCCTTGTGTTTGCATGGCTTTCCTTCCGTTTCCCTCCACATCCTAAAACATGTAGTTAGGTTAATTGGCTTCCCCCAATATTGGTCTTAGACTTTGGTAATGACATAAAACTATGGTAGGAACATTAGATTGTGAGCCCCTTTGAGGGACAGTTGATGCCGCGTAATATGCTGACGCTAAATAAGTAGTAGGTAATAAAATAAATAAATATCAATTTAAAAACACAACATTTTTTTTTTATTATGTATGCTCTGTAACATGGTTGTGTTACTTTTTGATCCTGTCATTTATTCCCTTAAACCCATTTTTAACAGGTCAAGCTATTTGCTAGTACTTACACCTCTGTATGACTCGTGGTATCATCTAGTGATAGACTGGTCAGCAGATCACCAGCAACCACTCCGGTCGCAGTGTGCGTTCATGTACCGTCCAGAGTGTTCGTTGGTGCTATGTTACACATCGATCCCACTGGGAACCTTGGCCATGCTCTTGATGTTTGCAGCCTTGCTGATATCTGCAGCCCTCTGGCAAAAAGCCTTTACGTTGCAAATAGTCTTTACCTTGCTAATGCTTGCTATATCCCAACACTGGTAGCTGGGAGGTATAGGTGTCAACCAACCTCACCTGTTAGAGCACCCACTCTGCAAAACCCACCCAGCCTGTGTATCACACCTAAATATTTATTAAGACTTAAGATCAAATGCTCACTGCTTGTGATCATGGTCAGTTCTTGTCCTGCTGTGGGTACATGATTTTACGGTTCCTGCTGCCAACCATTGCTTTGCCTGATCTTCTGATTTTTGGAACCATCCTCAGTCTCTGTTCTGATTATGAGCTTTCTCTGACTTTTGGGTACCTTGCCTGACTTAACACTTTTAAAGGTTCTGTTGTTTGACCTGCTCTTGAATAGCAATTTAGACTTCTATTATTGCACTTGTTCTCACTTTAGACCGGTCTGCCTTGTGGGCTATCATTTGCTAAGCTTGGTACCCCCCAAAGTTAATTTTTGTGTACTTAACCTCTGTGATGGTATTCCCAAGTGTGGCTCAGGGTTAACTTTCAGTAACAAAAGCGGTAACCACGGTAGCGGTAAGCGAGCCACACTCAAGGTGGAATTTTAAATGGGACACGAAGGCTTACCTGGTCCCCATGTGCCCGCGATGTCCTCTAGCGGTGCACGCGCGTCCTCCAGCGATGCCAAGGATCTGCGTCCCCTGGCGACCCAGCATCCTTGGATGGCATGGAACGTGCAAACGTGCGACTGGGGGGGCGGGACCAGGAGGTAAATTTAAAATAATACGTTTTTAAATGTACCGCTTAGACATTTAAAAATACTTATATAATCAGACTGCCAGGGAGGTTAGGCACTGGAGGCAACTGTGGGGTGAAGGTGAAGACTATTACATTGGGCAATTGTCTGTGAAAGCATTAACATTTGATCCGAGGCCTCATACTATTTAGCAAAAGTAGTAAAAGTTAGGTTAGAAGGTTGAGAAACCCTTTACTACTGACAAAAGCGTTTTGCAATAGTTTACCTTCATTTAGGTAAAAGTTTTAAAATAAAATAGAAAACTGTTGCTATACCTGCCTAAATAGTTTTTACCTGGAGTTAGTCTTTGAATGAAATGTAAAATCCTTCAACATTTAGTCCATGTAACAATGTTCCTAGCACCTGTATTGCTGTCCAAGGGTGGCCTCTTCCTTCATAGCAGTGGTTGTACTAGGTCGTCACCCTTCAAGTCCAAGTCGACTCCCAAGTCATTGACACCAAGTCTCAAGTCAAGTCTCCAAGTCAAGTCCCAAGTCAAGTCACTTAATTTATCCTCATTTGTCCCCAGAAACAGAGCTCTTACCCTGTTCTTGAGTGTAGAATTGCATTCTAAGTCCGCAGATTTTTCCTCTGACAGCTGAATGGGGAAGGGGGGGGGGGGGTGTAGCAAAAGTCTCGCTGCCTTCCTCCTTTCCCCCGGTCAGCAGAGAAAGCAAGTCACAAGTGGAGTTGCAAGTCGCTGGGGAAAACCCCGAGTTGAGTCACAAGTCGTTCATTAGGTGACTTAAGTCAGACTTGAGTCCAAGTCGCACGAATCCAGTTCCAACCTCTGCTTCATAGATATAGTACAGTGAATGTAGCTACCATAATACAAGAAGTGCATTACTGACCAGATTGTCAGGGTAAAGTTATGGCGGGTTCAGACAAGCAATTTATACACAACAAAACTACTGCATTTCACTGCCACCTAAATCACTGATATATAAAATGAATGTGATTGCAATCCATTTCAGTACCAGAGATTATCTATGGTGGCATAGTGGTGCGATTTTTCAGAAGCTTCATTCAGCATCTTAGGGCAGTTTGCCACTCATCTGCTTCCATAGACTTGAAAGTGTCTGCTCTCTGATGCTTTTAATGCCTTTGCAAGCATTTCTAAGTGTGTTCCAGAAGTTTGAAGTACAACAATACCAGTTGAAGCCAAACAAGGAAAAAACGTCAAAACTTTTAAAACTGCAACTAAATACTTGTGAATGCCTACAAATTGATTAACAGCGCAGTATTCAATCAACCATCTGACTGTAGCCTAATAGCCAAAAAAGCCTAAAAAAATACAGCTACCACACCTAAGATCGGGTGAGTATCAACTACATTTTCAACCCTGGGTTTTACTAAATTTAAATTACTGAAATGATTTGCCAGTCCTGGTCCTCCAGCCTAGAACTATGAAGACCTGGATCGCCTTTCCTGGGAAATATATAGGATTTGGCTTGGTTCATTCTGGGCAGACTGAACTGGTGTTTATTATCTCAGCGC
The DNA here is from genome assembly GCF_032062135.1 of Pyxicephalus adspersus. Taxonomy (NCBI): domain Eukaryota; kingdom Metazoa; phylum Chordata; class Amphibia; order Anura; family Pyxicephalidae; genus Pyxicephalus; species Pyxicephalus adspersus. The sequence goes on from NC_092859.1 coordinate 152,366,093, forward strand.
TACCTTTCCAACTGTTGGAGGGAGTTTCATAATGCAATTTCCTTTTTCTGGAGAAATTACTACAGCAGTGTTTTGGATCATTAACCTAAATATTATAAAATAAACTCTACTCATAGTCATCTAAGTTTTCCTTAACTAATTCTGGTATAGACATCATTATATTATTCTGTGTTCATCCTATTCTCTTCCCCCATTTATCTAAAGAAGCAGCCTTATTTATTAATTATTTAAACCATGGTAAATATAAGCAGACATTTTTCTTTTTTCATTGAGTTTTTTTCTTTTCAATAACTTTGTCTTAAAGCTGATCCATTACAAAGAGATGATGTAAACTGTCATTACTAGTCAGATTGCCTGGTTGGGTTCTGATCCTGAGCCCTCATTAGTTACTGAAAGGCCTGACCCAAAACATGAATGCAGCTCTGGTGTTCAGCTTATTGCCAAACAACTCTGTATGTTCTCTGTATGTTTGCTTGTTTACATGCTGGCAAATAACATCCTTTACAATAAGTTCAGCAATGGCGGCTTACATCATCTCTCAGTAACAGGTCCTCTTTAATTCTTTAAACATGGAATAACTGCACTAATTGTTTGCCTCTAATAATTCCCAGTCTTACAAAGTGATGCACGATAGGATGTAATGTAAAAATGTATTATCCCCATAACATTGATTTTAACCCTAAAAATGTTTTACTTTCTCTGCTCATCCATCTTTTCTACCCATCTAAACGTGGTTGAGTTTATAGTAAAGCTAAATTATAGGGCCAATTTTACAAAGTTCTCCAGGACTTAGGAAGACAAACAATCATGGGTGAACCAAAGTAATCCAGCAAAGCTAAAATGTATTTCTTCTAAATTGTTTATTGTTGCTATTAATATTAACTAATATTTATATAGCACTGACATCTTATGCAGCACCTAACAAAGTCCATGGTCTTGTCATTAGCTGTCCCTAAAAGTGCTCACAATCTAATGACCCACCTTACTTATATGTCATTAACAGAGTTTGGGTAGGGAAGCGAGACTGAACCTTGCCCGCAGTAGAGTATGGTGCCTAAGGCTGTACGGCTCAGCTAATCTAACTGGTGGCCATCGACAGTTATTATTATCTCCTGACTGGATTGGCATTGACAGTTATATGATTTGAAGATGATTACTAATGTGATTTTATTATTATTATTATCCAGAATTGATATAGCGGCAACATATTATGCAACACTTAACAAAGTCTATACTCTTGTCACTAGCTGTCCATCAAAGGTGCTTACAATCTAATGTTTCTACCATAGTCATATGTCATTAACACAGTCTAAGGTCAATTTTTGGGGGAAAGTCAATTAATCAAACCACATGATTTTGGATTGTTGGAGGAAACCGAAGTACCCAGGGGGAACCCACGCAAACAAGGGGAGAACATGTGAACTCCATGCAGATAGCACCCTGGCCAACATTTGAATCTGGGACCTAGCATTGCAAATGATTGCAATCCTTGACTAGATCAGAGAAGATAATCAAGAAAATGACTGAAGGTACCTAAGCACTGCAGATTTACAAACACAATTGTGTGTATGCACCCACTGTAAGAACAGGGATTTATGATTAGAAACTTTTTAATAAATCAATTCCAGGTTTGTTGTATCATCATTCTCCTACAATGGTCTATAGTCTCCAGTTTTGAAGAGCTTTAGTAAATCTCTCCTATGAAGCTCTGTTGCAAAGTGAAATGGGTGTAACCCTTATCATGGGGCTTTAATCACTTTCTGTTACAGCTTTCACCCAAGTCCAGTGGTCCCTTTCAATTTTAGGAACTGCATAGGATGTCCATTTGTTATCCTCCAGGATTGTTTGGCCTGAGTGGACACAGGGAAAGCAGAAGGAGCATAATTCTGATTTGTTATTTTTGTGTCCTCGAAAGCACCTCATGGGAGAAGGGTGGAGTGTGGCATAGCACACAATAAAGAAGCTACTTGGAAGGGACTATGCAGCGCAGTGAGGTCTTCCAAATGGGTTTTTAGGGAGGAGTCCATTAGACACCATGCATTTCTCATGAATAGATAGGTGGGCCAGAATATTACATCCTATACCTCATTCATTGGATTCTCTCACTAACCTAAAGCCATAGTTCTAGGACCGACTATGTCCAGGAAAACAAACCTACCCTGTTTTAAGATTCTTTGCTTGAAGATTTGCACTGCAGCCGTGTGAAAGGACCCTCACAATGCTAATGGTAATATTTTGGTAATTGTATAGCTCCTGCATACAAAGTCCTTTGTGTTTTTTGTCTGCCAACAAAGTTTAAATATGTAAAAAAAAAAATACTATTCTTGTATTTGCAATGAATGAAATATGGAAATCTTAGGACGTTTTTAAACGTGTTTTAGCCACTTATGTCAACAAGAACTGAACAATGTGTCAAATAATGTTTGCTGCTCTGGAAAGCTTCTAATTGATAGCTGATTGACAGTTCTAATACATACAAAGAGTGACATCCTGTTTGAGCTTTTTCACTATTCAGTAGAAATACACACTTTGTCTTTTGTCACTTTGCCTTGGCAACTTCTGACAATGAGATCTTTGAATAAAGGGAGCTCATTGTGCTCATGAAGTGTTTATTGGCACTTATACTCACATTTCCAAATATCAGCTACAAAACTTTTATTACAGAACAGCTATTCTGGCAGTTGACAATGACATTCTGGAATTGTACTGTTAAATGGTCATGAAAAATATTAGTAATATCTCTAAAAAATGCTAACGTTCAGGTTTAAACTTTGGTTTTGCAATTGTAATAGGGATTTATGCGAGGGAGATCATACAAAGATTGCTGCCTGAGATAAACGATTGTGATCATTTTGAGTGAACGTATAATGTGTGTACAGTGGTCACCCAACAATCACTTTACCTTCCTACATAGAAGGACACAATGGGTGCCCCTCATTCATTCTTCCCCCTTCTTTCTCCATAAAACTAAACAGTGCTGTGTGTAAAATAATTGTTCCTTCTACTGTGTTAGGGCTGCACCCGCTGGAAGGTGAGATAGGATTCCCTGGGGTGCAGAGTCTAAGTGTCTCCTGGTCTTCACAAGAGCACCCAATAGGGGATTATGGACAGATAACCGTAGTGACCACAGGACTACTTTGCTGCGGGAAAAACACAGAGTAGCGGCCTCCAGGCTCTCCCCAAAAGGGGAAAGTGGAACAGAGGACTTTGGTGTAAGTACAGCCAAAGATCGGGTACTGGGTAGGCTGCTGATGGGAGACAAGGTCAATACGAGTCAAGGCCGGGGCAAGCAGGAAAAGACAAGAAACACGGCCAAGGTCAGGAACTTGAAAAAGCTTTATATAGCAAAGTATAGCTAGGGTAGGTCTCAGACAACAAGCTGAGGATCCAGCAACCAGAGCATGGAACAAGAGAGGTTTTAATAGGAATAACATTCAATAACAGTTCACGACTAAAACCAGGAACTAATCTGACCATTAGCTGAAGCACATTCTCTGAAATCCCGTTCAGGCTTGAACAGCCTCAAAGTAAGAGCAGGGGATGCTGAAAAGGGCACATCTGGCTAAAGGAGCCTGAGGATGTTGTAGGCTGCTATACAGACAATCTGCAAGCAGTGTGATAACATACTGTCAATGAAAATGCTTATGTAAATTGTTTCAAGTGACATTATTCTAATGTCTGTCCATTGCCATCTACTGCTGTGCTCCCTGTGACTCTATATTCTGTATAATGATGGTTATTATTAATATTTGTTTCCTACTAGGCCAATTATTTTAACGCCTGCTTCATGTTGCAGTGGCAAAGATAAGAGGTAATATCTTAAGTCTCAATTTCCCCTGAGGAAGCAAATATGCGAAACGTATCGGGAATGAGACTATGACTTATCATAACTTAATCAAGAGGTGAAGGTCCTAACTAATGGCCTTCATGATCTAGATGTAGGAAGCCCAAAATAAATTTTTATGTGTATGATATGGTTCTCTCTGTAATTGTAACAATTATTTTCAACTATTTTTATGTTTTATTTTTCAATTAAATACCTAAATAAACAAGTTTATGTTTTAACAGTATTAGTTTGCCTTAGAAAGCCACTTTCTGCCCTCTCTCCTTTTTTAATATACCTGGCTTGGCAACACAAATGTAAATAGCTAGAGAACGTTCCTTTGGGACTCCCTCCTCTCTCACACTTTGAGGAAATATCCCACCCAGAAAAGATCAGTTCATGCTTAATGTCCAGATTAAAGACTTACCTTTACTAAGGATAGAGTTGTTAACTGAAAATTAAGGTAAAAATTTTTCCCTCCAGGCAGTTATGTCTTCAGCACTGGTCCCCAATAGTCCAGACTCTACTGACAGATCGTCTGCTATCTGCCCTTAAGTCTGGTATTTAATTGAAATCAATGCCAATTTTTTCACACATGACTAAGCCAGATGAAACAGAACATGATTACTATGAGCATCAACATTTTCTAATCTTTAGTAACACTCCTGATTATAGCAATAAGCCTTTAATACAGCATGCTTGGCAAGCTTTTCTAACAAGGGGCTCAGCACATACATTCAAGTGCTATGTGCAATGTTCGAGTCATTGATCTTCCTACCATAAGAACATTTCAAGTGGAGATGGAGCATTAGGTAAGTGCTGTGCTAATTGTTCTGCTTCTTCATATAACATCAACCAAGTCATTCACAATTTACCTATGACTAAGGAGTCTAAAAAGGCATATTGCGATAACCAATTCTTTGCCCTCTATTCCTGTAAATCTGATCACCACTTTTATAACATTAGGTTTATAATAAGGTGATCAGATTTTATATGGTGGCCATCGGAGCTTTGATAACTGCCATCAGGTTGTTTAAATTAAACACTCGCCGTACAATTATGGTCTACAGCATTCCCCACCTTTGAAGTGCTCAGTGCTATGTGGCCATCCAGAAAGCAGCATCAGGCTGATCATCCCAAAAAACATGACAATAAGGCAAAAAAATGCAAGTGGATATCAATATAAACGTGATTATCTGGCTGAAAATTTGGAGAACTTATCAGCTGATTGCCACTTTTATTATTTGTGAGAACTAGAAAATGCTTGCTTATAAGTAATGCAATTTCTCTGGAAAACAGCCTGTTCGCCCCTATTCTTTCCAGCGGTAAGCTCGAGTGTGACTAAAAATAAACCGTCTGAAAGCTAAATAAGTAAAATAAAAACACTTACCTGGTCCCATCGGCGTCCTCCAGTGTCCTGCATCCTCTGGCCGCATCCTCTTCCTCGATCTATCCCCCGGCGGGAGCGCTGATGTTCCCCGGGAGTTCCCGTTGACGTTGGTGCATACAGCCGTTGATAGGGGCGCGGCGGGAATTTCAAAATATTTTGTATTGCATTCAAAACAAAGTATTGTTTTTAAAGCAATACACTATTTTTATATGTCTAAAAGCAGTTCATTGTCTTTCATGAAAATGTATTTAACAGTATAATATAATAGTATGAGTATAATAAAGTTTGAAACACAAAATCATGCGAAAGTTTATTATTGAATTTATTGATATATTTTTTTAAATTAATTTAATTTATAATTTTGACACTCTGACATTTTGTGCTTAAAACTTTATTATACTCACAATATTATATTATACTGTAAAATACATTTTCATGACAATGTACTGCTTTTAGACATATAAATCTGGACAGAAATGAACCGCCCAGGAGGTTAATAAATTGGCCACCTAATTGTAAGTCTTTCTTTACTGACAAAAGTGTTTGGTTTAAACAGAGAAAATTAGAATCTCTTTTAGCAATATCCTGTGCTACACACTATGGAAAAAGATCCATGTCATATGAGGCATGCCTCAAAATCTTTTTCTGTGCACCAGGCAGACTTAATCATAATTACTGACTCATTGAAGGTACGATATGCACATTTTCAGGGAAAAAAATGTACTGATTAAAATATATATTTAGCATCATTCAGAAGTAATTATTAAAATATATTTATAACCAAAACTACATTAACATGCTTCTGGAATAGTTCAATTTACACCAAAGATGTTAATTTTTTTTTTTTTTTAATGTGTCACCAACCTACTTGGCAGAGATGTATACAGGACGCACAGCCTAAGACAACAGCCTCCAGCTTCACCAGCTCACCCCCCAATGAGGAGATAAGATAGACCTAGGCAGTGCCCAGGTTGCAGCCCCGGTGCACTCAGAGACTGGTAACTGCTGACTGGAAAAACTAAAGCGTATTAAAGGAGCAAAAGGCAGAAGGGAGATCAGAAGAATCAAAGGTCAGCAATTAGGAGTAGTCAGACAGAGCCAGGGTTGGTATGCCAAGTCTGAAACAGGACCAGGGATCTGTGTCATTCCCTTTTTCATAAACACCTTGGGAGTATGGTTTGTTCCAAGGTCTTCTGATGCATTTTCCATTATGTAAAATAACAATTCACCCAACTGCATTGGAATCCTTTCTAATGGGCACACCAGATATGCAGCGATGGGAACTTAAACAAAGATATCTCATCAATATGGTCACAGATTTATAGAGAAACAGCCTGGTGGTTTATTGCTCAAGCAAATTAATATTGTTGTTGGTGGATGAACCCTTTATTACATTGAAAATGCATTGCCTGGCAGGCCATTTGGCTCTAAATTGAATAATAGATCGCATCTGAAAGAAAAAAAAAACAGCCAAATCAGTGGATGAACAATTTATAACTGGACCCTAATTAGTTCTCTATAGCAATCACACCAGGTGACCATTGACACCATAGGCAGCTTGGATCTCTACAGCTAGAATTTCTCTTTTCAAATTTAGTACAAAAGTCCCAAAACTATCACTTCCTGGCAACCCAAAGATACAGCGGTTCATTATTGTCCTGAAAAAGGTTTCTGGGGATAACCTAATACAGGAACATTCTAAACCAGTGACAGAACCAACACATTGTAATATCTAAGCTTATAATATTGAGATTTTACAAGATGTAATATGAATTATATACTAGTAACATAATTGGTATGCTACTTCTAGTCTTTAAACTTGTCCTTGACTGTATCATCCAGATCTAGCCCTGTCTCTTTCTATCTTGTAGCAAAAGTTAATTTGGTAAAGTGATACTGTCACTCTGTATTTAACTCTGGAACCAACTTAGAAAAATGCATGTAAAAAGCACAACAAATCATATATTCCATATGCTTATTTTTGACATTTTTAATTTCCAGAAGCAATTGTTTTATTGACCTGTGAGCCTTTGAGCTTGATAGGAAATTTAACCACTACAAGATGAGTTCATTCACCAGCACAGCCACAGTTCCACCTCCTGCCATGGCATGGTCTTATTCTTCTAGTGTTTAATTTCTATTTGTACCGACCCAGCTTTTCTTCTAGATCAGTCAAATAAAAAATTGTTTTCAAAATGAAAGGAGAGCCAAAAGCCCTACGACAGGGTGAGAAGGGGTAAAGAGTGAAGAGGTAAAAGAGAAATGGGTAAAAGTTAGAAGGGTGTGAATCAAGTGGTGGTCGGTGATAGGAGGATTTGTATTGGAAGTGAGGGGAATAATTTGGACTTTGTTGGAAGCAGGGCAAGTTCCTAAGTCAGGGAAAGTGCCAGAGTCAGAACCCTCCCTGATTAAAAATGGGGCTGGGTGTTTGGGGTATTTTGTCATAGCAGTGCAAGGCTGGTTGGAGGTCCATGAAGGAAGGTTGATTTTAGGTAGGACAACAAAATGGGGAGGGGGGAACCCATCCGAGGTATGGAGTTTCCCAATGTAAGGGGAGCCCACGCTTCACACAAGGTTGTCATGGGGGCTGCAGTGAACAGTGGATACAGGGTAGTTATCCCTGAGTCAGATGTTTCCAAGGGAAATATTCTGGTTGGTACCTTCCATGGACGTTTGACTCAAAATTATTTTATCTGGTATGAAAAATTTTGTTATTGTTTGAAAATGCATTAAATTCGTATGTTAATAACACAGATGCTATGGACAGTTAACTCCAAAGAGGAATATTTTTGTATTTATTTGGGGAACATAGGCTGGTTATAATGTTTATGGTGAATGAAGAGGTCCTAGCTTCATCTTCTCTACCTTGGTCATGGTATGGACACTGGGTCTCTTTAATCAAGCCAACAAAGCAGCAACCTGATTTGCTTTACTGGCTAGTTATTAGCTTTATGAGCTAGAGCTCCGATTGACCACAAGTTGTAACGTTCTAACCTCAACCTTTCCACCATTGGAATAGGAAATAAAGGAGCCTTTATATATTTATTAATTTTTAAGTTCAGGGTGCTAGGAGCAGAAAAACCCCAGGGTAAAGCAAGGATTCTCTTTAATATATTTGCAGAAGAGGAAAAGGAGAGCAATGCATAAAAGAGAATAAATGTACAATATATTTGAAAAAAACTTTGCACTTTGACATTTGTTCATTATCATAAACCTTGCCCCATCTGTAAACACTAAAATCATAATTTTGTGTAGGTATCATACCTTCCAGGGCTATAACCCAGATACAACCATAATCAGCAAAGCTCAATGTTCTTAAAATGCCCATGGCAGCTAAACAAAAGTGAACACAATTTTAATTATTAATGAGTGGAGTTTGATACTCGTTAATTAGTTGTAACTGCAAAAAGCACATAAAAAAAGAATTTTATTTAAATAAAACATTTCAAAGTGTATAGCACATTTAATGGAACACTTTTCAATGATTTATGAGCAGTTTGAAGACTTCAATAATAATTTCAGGTAAATGATTGAGCCTTTTCATTTTCTGTGCTTGTTATTTTTCAGTCATTATTTCTAATGTTCTATTTATTTGCAGTATGTGGTTAAAATAACACTTGTTAAAGTTAATTACTTTGCCTTAATACAAGAATATGTCAACTTAAAGGCTAAAGACATTGAAACCTACAAACATTTGCACTTTTTTTATACATATTACATTGTCGCATGTTAAAAGATGTTAATAAACATTGTATAATGTTATGCCTGCAGTGAGGTTCATTTGGCAGTTTAGTGTCCTTGACATCCATCCATAGCTTGTATTTTCAACCAGAGGCATACCCAGTGGGTGGTGAAGAGTTGAGTTCAAGGCAATGATATAAATGAGCATGGTGGCTCAGTGGAAGGTGCTCTGGCCTTTGCAGCACTAGGTCCCAGCTTCAAATCTCAGCCAGGACATTATCTGCATGGATTTTGCAGATGTCCTCCCACATCCCAAGCAGTTAGGTTATTTGGCTACCCCCCAAAGTTGACCTTAGACTGTATTAAAGACATATGATTGATGTAGGGACATTAGATTGTGAGCCCCTTTGAGGGACAGCTAGTGACATGATGATGGACTTTGTACAGCGCTGTGTAATATGATGGTGCTAAATAAATACTGTGTAATAATACAATTTGGTGGTCCAGAGCTAAAGGGCTACTGCTATACTATTCCACTCCATCACCCATTTTCTCAAATCAAATTTCACAACGAGACTCTGCTTCACTTTCCCTAGCCAACCTATCAACAACACCAAGAGAGTGGATTTTCCCAAAATTTCGTTATTTGGAATTGTTTACACTCCAGTGACCTGCTAGAGGTCAAGCACAGGTCCAAGGTGAACATTTTTTGCTCTTATGGGCCTAATGGGTGACAGGACTACATTTTCAGAATTGGGTGCTTTGTGAGATTTGAGCACATTGTGCATTATCCTGCTAGAAGTAGCGATCAGAAGATGGGTTCACAATGACCAATAATGAATAAACATGGTCAGAAATACTAAGGTAGTGTAAGGAACTTACCCGTCCTGCGAGCCCGCGATGTCCCTGGGGATCCCAGCCACAGAGGGAGACGCCGCTGTAGCAGGCAGCATGGCCGAGGCTACTGCTCTGCTCGCAGCTTGTCACTCTCTGCAGGCGGAGGGATCCGTCCTGGCCAAACTACTGTTCAGCCAGGCAGCATCCCTTGCATCCCTTCAGATGCGGTTACTGAAAATCCTGCTCTCAGCACTCCTTTGCATGTGCAAAGTAGTGCACGTCCTAGGGGTGCCGTGGGAAGAGATGCACGTGCTACAATGCGTCCCTCTTGTACCCCCCGAGGGCGTGGCACTCGGCTGCCTCGTCCCGGGACATAGTTAGTTTGAATTCAGATTGGATTTGGATTCAGTTAGTCTCCTATCAGACGGCGCCAGGTGGCGCAAGGCCATTGGTCACTGGCCATTTAAGGAGAGCCTGTCCTGTACACCATTGCCCGCTATAAGCCTCTGTGAACTCAGTGTGCTTGGGTGCGTCATTGTGTTGGTTAAGTTTACCTGCTTTTGTCATCTCCATAGTGACCTGGTCTGAAGTTGAAGAGACACACGCAGGATCGGGTATCGGGTGAGTATATTATTTCAATTATTTTATAACACATTTGTCATATAGGAGGCACTAACTTTTCCCCCCCAGTTTTGGGGAAGAAAAAGTGCGTCTTATACGGCAAAAATACGGTATGTATTATATGTAAATATTTGTCCAAATCCTGAGTTTTAACATTTCTTCACCAAATATTCAGCTACTTTGGATTAATTTTCTTTGCACTCATTCCACAGTAGCTCATCTTTTCATTTGAACACTTTACTTAATGTGTGTTCAGGTTATAATTAAGGTAGAAATATATTTATATCTTTTAAAAAAAGAAACTATTTTTATTTTGAAACCCACTTTTGAGATCTTTTTTGATTTGCCACATATGCTAGTATTGCTAATTGGATAGTGAGGTGAATTGGCCAGAGGAGGTCAGTGAAGCAGATTTTAGAAAATTTGCACATTTTTTATTTGTTCTCTAATATGAGTATTTAGCACTACAGCAGGAATAATACATCTTGCCTGTATAATTGCAAAAGTCTGAAAATGTTGCCCTCTAAACCGAAAAAAGTGGCCTACACATTTTCCCATTTTTTTAAATTAGCATAATGTTCTTGATGTTCCTTAATTTTTTGTGGTCCTCCCTGCCATTTTGGTGTATTTTACTGATATAGTTGCTTCACAGATAGCAGAAAAAAA